>NW_028261382.1:155407837-155565337 GCF_051295495.1 Thamnophis sirtalis
CACAGTTTGTTGCCAACTTCCCTTTTCTTATCAAAGCCTGAGATAATTCTGACTTCAGGGCTTTTTACACTCTTTTCTGCTTTAAACCCCAAACACAGGGTTCTTTTTCACCCTCCTTTGCAGATGTGTAAGGAGGTTTGGCTAAAGCGCAAAATTTGAAATCCTCATCCTGCAATTTGGCACACAGCTTCTTTTCACTCATTTCCTATTGTCTTATTGGAGTAGCGCATTACTTCGCCAAAAAGGTAGGTGAATTATTATTTTTATTTTTTCAAATCCTTGGCAAGCAAACTGCCTCTTGTGACTTGTTACTAGGTTTTCCCCAAAAGCAAACAGTTTTTTTTTGGCTGTCTCTATGTATTTGAAGTGGTAGGCAGACAGGCATGGCTAGAGGCTTTACTTATATAATTATTGGTACATGATGAGATGCATAGCCTGGTGGATTAAATTCTTAAACCACCATTACTTGCCATATCTCATCTGGGGGGGGTGCCTCATTTTAGGGCCATTTTTTTCTTCCTCAAAGGACAGTGTAACTCCCATTTTGCATAGGATCACACTTCAAAAGAGGAACTGGGTATTCAGGCATGTCTCGGGACATTTGGCCTTTTTTCTTTTCTTTTCACCAAATACATTGACCTCTGCTTAACTACAAGGATGAAACTTTTCTCATGTCCTTTTGAATTGGAGACATCTTAGTTTCAATTACCTTGAGGGTGCACAAAGACTTAGACACACGTAAGAATTTCAACAGACAGTACATCAAATTAATCAAGTCCAATTACCTAGGTCTTCCCATTCAATAGGCTTTACCTTTTTATTACCTGCTAAATTCCTTACTTTTGCTCGAAGTTATGCCCGATGTTCTATCTCCTTATGCACTAGATTGTTAATACCTTCTCTGCCCTGGGGTGTTCCATAATTTGGACTTCCCAGCCCACACTGGCATATTTTTAAAAGTCCACATTCTTGATCTCCCAGCCCACACTGGCATATCTTTAAAGATCAAAATATATGGAGACTTTCATTAACACATCATTTGCATCTGGGTGGGGCTCTTGATTCATCTCATGATGG
Organism: Thamnophis sirtalis; assembly: GCF_051295495.1. Classification (NCBI taxonomy): domain Eukaryota; kingdom Metazoa; phylum Chordata; class Lepidosauria; order Squamata; family Natricidae; genus Thamnophis; species Thamnophis sirtalis. The sequence goes on from NW_028261382.1 coordinate 155,408,915, forward strand.
CCAGAATCTGATGCCCTACAGAAAGGCACCCCAAATCTTGGCACAATGTCTTTTAGTACACACAAAACCAAGAGATCTCTCAATCCCAATTTCTGGGAATATTGTGGGGAAATCTGTTTGCCACACAGCACCTGGGAGCCCTGTAGAAGGACTTCCAAAGGAAGTTTCCATTCTGTCTTTGGGTTGTTGTTTTTTTCACAACTGAGACGAGCTGCAGCAACCTGATTAACAACAGCATATGTGTCTCTAACTCCCGATCCCTGCAATCAACCTCCTTGAGGCTTGTGCAATGGGGGTAAGGATAATTTCTCTGCCAGAGACTTTACTAAAACTTTTCTGAAGGTTTTTTCAACACGTATTGGAGGGGCATTCGAGGAACACTCTCCACCCTCCTATGTTCTATTTCTAACACACTTTTTGCTGACCTGCGGCCCCGGAGCTCATGGCCACCAACAGGAAATGCAGCAGATTAACCTCCCACACAAACCTAGAGCCTCATTAGGAAACGCTGGTTCCGTTTGGAAGGGACGCTATCCCGGGCCCAGGGGGGTGATCACGCCCCCTCTTCCACTCCTAACCGAGTGGGTCTACAATTCTTTTGATACTTGCCTGCAGGCGTCTTCTTTCTCAGCTGGCATAATTTTTTTATTAACTTGTCCTGTCCCTGATCAGATTCTTGGAACGGTGGTGTCCTCCGGATTCCCAAGAGAGGTTATCAGCCTTCTTCCAGAGAAAGGTCTCTGTGGCGCCTGAAGAAGGGCGAGATGGCCTCGATGGGGCACCGATTGGTCCGTTCCGTCCTCAGCGAAATATCGCTCTAACTCCTGCCTGGCTCACCAGAATATGTTGCAGAAAATGACAGGCGTTAGACTTTTCAGGATACAGGAAAAGTTTATTTGGCAGCCAGGTTCAGAAAGCTAGCCCATGGCTAGCATTGCAAGTTCTGAACCACCTTAATTATCGAAGCATGCATTCTTATACATTCTCAAAAGCATTGCAACACGGAAATACTTAACACATTTCTTAGTGGTTACCTTGAGGAGAAAACCTCATAAGGATATGGGGTCTTACTTCTCCTTTTGTCTATGGAGTACGTGTCATTAACTAACTTTAATTGAACCTTGGACTTTTAACATAGGCTTTCGACATAGGCTTTTTTGACATAGGGACATCTTGTGGTTAGGCACAGCTTCCTGTTTCTATTGCAAGTTCCAACTCTGTCTATGTGGCTTTTAATATAGAAGTAAAGGGGGCTCTAAGAGGCTGTCCAGCCTGACCCAAAGCCTTTTCTGTTGCTGCCCCGACCCTGTGGAACAAGCTCCCCATGGAGATCCGTACCCTCACCACTATCCAGACCTTCCGCGCAGCCCTCAAGATCTGGCTCTCCCAGCAGGCCTGGGGATAGGCTTCCAATTACCCGCCCGAGTGTTTGATTGCTGAATGAAAGTTGTGTTTTATTATTTTTTCTTTGTGCACATATTGTTTGTTTTTGACCTTGCACCCCCCTCCCCTGTGGTTGTAAGCCGCCCTGAGTCCCCTCAGGGAAAAGGGCGGCATATAAATCCCAATAAACCTCTAAACCTCTTCACACTTAATGTCCAAATCTCACTTTACGTCTGCTTTAACTAGACAAACTGTAAGGTCATTTTTCTTTCCATACATAATATAGGCTTGTGCCATTTCCTCTCTCCTCACAACTCTTGGAAGACCCCATTGAAGCTGTCACCTCTTCCTGAACTGCACAACTGCCTGCCATTTGACTGGGAGAGGGGCAATAAGAGAACAACAGACCACAAGGAAAACTGTATCCCCATTTCAGGATGTCCCAAGAATCCCCTCCCTCCACAGAAAAAAAAAGATCTGTTGACTGCTAGTGGCCGTAGCCCAGCCCTACCTTGCCAGCAAGCATCTGAGTCACTCTCTTGTTCTTCCCACGCCAGCCCCCACCATTAAAAGATTTCAGATTTTGGGCTCTGTTCCAAAGCAGCTAATGGCTGCTCACCCATCAGGCTTTGCTGCCAGCACAATTGGGCAGAGGGAAGCAGGAAAGAGGATGGGAATATCTCCCCTATTTTCTTGCACCACACAATCTATAGATTTCTGGAAAGCCTACCCCAGAAGGTGTAGTGGTGAATCGGCCACGACTTTGCCAAATTTCAATTCCACAGAAATTATGGGTCTTGCGTTTGGGATTTATTCAGTAAGTTAACCTATTTGAGGGCAAGTTGATTCAAAAATTGTTGCTCTGCGATAATCATTTTACCCAATAAACGATTACAAAGTATCAAACTTTGCTTTAGTGCAGTAGTATATAGATAAGAAATGCTTAGCTAAATATTTTTCTGGGTTTTTTTTCCTTCTTCATTTGAGGAAAAGCTCTTGCTTTCAGCATTTGCTTGTTCCCAAGAAAAAATAACATTTTAAGGAGATTTGTGCAGTCCATGAGGAGGCGGAAAAGTGTCTGTATCTGTCTTTCATCATACTTGACATTGCTCATCTGCGGCCTCTGATTTCCCATGCACTAATTAAATTCCAAAGAAAGATTTTGTGAGGGAAGTCTTCCCACAGAACTGCTTCATTTAAAGAACAAAAGTAATCAGGGAAGCCTATAGAGACGTATAACAGAAAAAGAAAGAATCTTTCAAGAATTGGAGAATAGATTTAGGATAACATTAATTTAATAAGATCAAAGTTAATCTCAAAGTTTAATTCTCTGAGTATTCCTATTCTAGAAGGAAAAGTTATAATGAAGATGCCCCATCTTTGGAGACCAGTGTTACTTATGTTGTTATTCATTTTTTTAAATAAAATTTTTATTAAAGTTTTACAAAACACATAAAAACTAACACAAACTAATAAAGTGCAGAAGCAGTAATGAGAGAAGAAAAGCAAAAGTGCAGGAAAAAAAGAACCAAAAAGAAAAAAGCTTCCAATCGCAATAAGTATAATAAGTAAATTTACAAAATTCTCATTAATCAAGTTTCTATAGCCGCCCATCTTACAAAAAGTGACTCTGAGTGGTATACGGTAATAAAATAAAATGATAGATATAAACACTATAAATATAAAGATATAAAAATCCATATTTAAAAGATGAATATTATAAAAACAAATAATACAAACCCTAGACAAAGAGATGATAAAAATGGCCACCAGTAGAGCCATTGAAACATGTCAGTGATTCCCTGGGAGCCCCAAGCCTGATAATAGATCAGGTCTTGAGGAACTTCTGGAATATCAAAAAAGATGGAGCTAATCTAATCTTTGGGGGAGGGGAGAGAGAATATTGCAAAATATGAGAGCCACAGCAGAGAAGTCAGGTCTTCTGGAATCCACCAAATGTAGCTTTCAATCTAATGGTACCTGCAGCATGCTTTCTCTGCCAGATCTCATTGAGTGGTCTGATATAACTCGGGAGAGGCAGTCCTTCAGGTAGCCTGGTCTCATCCTCTGAAAGGCTTTAAAAGGTAAAAGCAGCACCTTGATTTATTCCCAGAAGCAAACTGGCAACCAATGCAGCTTGTAGAGCAAATGTATAACGTATATTGTTCTGGGAGTGCACATAACTGACTGCACCGTTGCATTCTGTACCAGCTGAAGTTTCCAGATACTCTTCAAGGGCAGCCCCATGTAGAACACATTGCAGTAGTCCAATCTGAAAGTGATTAGGCCCTGAGTAACTGTAAGCACCCCCTGGCCACATACAGGTGTTAAAGAGGAGAGGAGAAAGCACCTAACCCAGCTGCATATCACATTGTAAAAGCCAAGGGCGGGATAAGCTTTATAGGATAAGCAGGATAAGCATGTAGGATAAGCTTTTTCTGTGGTCACCTTTAAGCTGTCATGCTCTAGTTGAGGAATCATCCTCAGATAAGGAAGATCACCATGGCAAGTTAGGAAGCCGGGTAAACAAAGCTCAAACTGAAACAACAGTGGGCACGTAATAGATATGCTCAAACCAGTGGTGGGTTCCTACTGGTTTGGACCAGTTTGGTCAAACCGATAGTAACTTGGAGACCTGGGTGGCTAGAACTGGCAGTGACCCAGGCCTTCCACATTCGAAAACCGGTTATCCCAGCGGTGGCATCGTGTTTTTGGCTTCTGTGCATGCGCAGAAGCATTTTTATTGCACTGTGCATGCGTGCACAGCGCACATCAAGCGCACTCGGTGCACCTGTGAACAAACCAACAGTAGTCTCTGCTGGAACACACCACTGGCTCAAACCAAACAGTGGACCCTAGTTCAATTGACTCTAATTTCACTTGGATGCCGGTTGGGCATTTCATTTATTTACTCAAGGAAATGCCTGATTGGTATACAGTGCTGGAACAATCTTTTGTCCTTGCACCATTTTTTAAATATGCAAATCTCTTTGGACACTTCATCCTTGCCAGATACTGCTGTTTGCTTGCCTCTTGAACCTTGGTTTTCAGTGATAGAACTAACTTCTTGTGAATTTGGAACAGAAAAATGCCAGAGAAAACCGGCAACTCAGCTTGGAGCCATGCAAGAAGGGGTCCCAGCAACTGAGCGCAATCCAGGGGACCTGAACAAGTGGCATTCTGAAGGGTCGCCGCTGTCGGACGGCCTCTGGTCCACGCGGCCGCCCAGAATAACCTTCACAACCCTCGGCGAAAATGATGGAAATGGTGGCGCCGCGCTGAAGGCGCCATTCTCGGCGTTTTATGGGCCTAGTCCTGTTTTCCTTGCTGACTGGGAGGAGCCCTGGTGTTTATCGGACTGCTGGAGGACGATTGTTATCAAAGAGAAGGTGGGTGATTGGAACAACGCTGGATGAGGCAAGGCAGCTGGCCTATTCCCCGCTGCCGCGGTCTCCTTAGGCGCCCCCCTCCCTCTGCTTCGGCGGTTTACGTTGCTTGGCATTCCTGGCATTCCCTGACATCTTTGCCCCCGCCTTTTGGGATCTTTCGGACTCTGCTGACCTGTTTCAGAGAGGGGGTAGTCAGCTTGATATGGCGCTGTATAAGACCAGGCAGCTGGCCTTGCTGCCGCTGCCATGGCCCTTTAGACTCCCCCCTCCTCCATCCCACTTGACTCGGCCCTTCCCTGCGGTGCAGCCTCTCCTCTGTTTGTCCTCTGTTTGCCCTCACGCATACGGGGTTTTCTGTCATCTGGCTCCCCTGCTCACAGCTGCTGGACTTTGGACTTTGGACTTGGGACCTGGTCCCATTTGGTGTGACCACTGCCGCCCGTCGATGCCAAGGGGACACCACCTCAGTCTGGGGACGCCACCTCAGCCCCCCTAGACTTTTTTGGACCCCTCCACTTCTACACCATCTTATTGCACAAGAAAGAGGGAAGACGAACTTTATTTTCTCCTTCTATACCTCCGCTAACTTCCATCGGACTGGACTTTTGCAAACCCGCCTACAAACTTTACACGAACTTGCACATTTTTTAACAGCTACGCAACTTTTTCTTGTATGGGGAGTGTATGTGGTATGTATGTGACTGATTGAGTGATCCCACACTTTTTAATCTAACAAAATTTTTATTAGTATTTTATTGTATCATTGTATTTTACTATTAGTGGGGTATGCATGTGGAGAATGCCTGGCCGGTATGTATGAAGGGATTGAGAGTGCGGCCCGGAGCTCGCTCCACTGAGTGCAGAAGCAGAAGTCGATGGGGCCCCGGATCCGCCTCTCGTCCCAAAGGGAATGCCATGAATGGCCTGCCGGGGAGAATGGGGGCCGTGAGAGGGGAGGAGGGGTCTACGGCGACGGGGACGGGCTGGAGCATCCCGGTTACGTTTGGGAGAGGCAGGTATGACGGGAGTTACAGGGCTAGCCATTACCGGGGAGGAGGGTTCACTACGTCACAGCGATCCCTCCTTCCGGCCCTGATAGCTCAACTCAAGAACCAGGTGGCAAGAGATGTCAGGGCCCTGGTCTCAGGTTGCTGTTGCTAAATGCCAGGTCTGTGATTCATAAAGCTCTCCTCGTCTGGGACTTAATATTAGACAAGGGGGCAGACCTGGCTGGGCCACGAGGGAGGAGTCCCACTCTCAGAAATGTGCCCAGAAGGGTTTCAGGTGCTCCACCAACCACGACACCAGAGAAGGGGTGGGGAAGTGGCAACCATCATCCGAGAATCATTAGTCCTTCGTGGGATCCCTGCTCCGGAGACTGTCGGGTGTGAGTCCCTTCTGGTAAAGTTGGACCTAGGGGGTCAAGTGAGCTTGTTTCTAACATACCTACCTCCCAGCTGCATTACAACAGCCCTGCCTGCGCTCCTTGAGTCAGTAGCCGGACTGGCGGTTGAGTTCCCCAGACTGATAGTACTGGGGGATTTCAACCTGCCATCTCTTGGCGAACGCTCGGATGGAGTGCAGGAGTTCATGGCTTCCATGACAACCATGGACTTGACCCAGGTAATTCAGGGTCCGATTCATACAGCGGGCCACACGCTCGACCTCGTGTTTCTCTCGGAGCAGTGGAGATGTGATCTGGAACTGAAGGGCATAGAGATCTCACCCTTGTCATGGTCAGATCATTTCCTACTGAGGCTTGACTTTCGGAAACTACTCCCCCACTGCAGGGAGGGGAAGCCAATTAAGTGGTTCCACCCCAGGGGCCTGATGGACCCTTCGGGATTTCAGACGGCACTTGGAGAGATACCTGACTCCCTTGCACACAACCCGGCAGTGTCCTTGGTCGCTGCTTGGAATATAGCGGGGGCTGAGGCACTGGACCGGATTGCGCCTTTGCGGCCTCTCCGTGGCAGTGGATCCAGGAGGGCTCCTTGGTTTACCGAGGAACTCCGGGAGATGAAGCGCCAAAAGAGACGCCTAGAGCGACATTGGAGGGCTAGTAACTCCAAATCTGACCGAACACAACTAAGAGCCTTTATTAGGACTTATTTAGTGGCGATACGGGCGGCAAAATGTACTCATTTTTCCGCTCTTATTGCGTCCGCAGAATCTCGCCCGGCCCCCCTGTTTAGGAAAACCCCCTCCCTCCTGAAAGAGAGGGATGCGGGAGAACCCTTACAGGGTAGAGCTGAGGAATTTGTTCAGTTTCTGTCAGACAAAGTCGCTCGGATTTGGATGGACCTGGACTCCACTTGGACAGTTCCTGCAGAGATGCCGGGGGAGGGCCTTGATCGGACTTTGTGGAGCGAGTTTCAGCTTGTCGCTCCTGAAGAAGTAGACAAGGCCATAGGAGCAGTGAGTGCCTCCACCTGCTTACTGGACCCGTGTCCCTCCTGGCTGGTCTCGACCAGCAGGGAGGTAACACGAGGCTGGCTCCAGATGATTGTTAACGCCTCTCTACGGGAGGGATCTTTCCCGCACCCACTGAAGGATGCGGTGGTGAGACCCCTCCTTAAGAAGCCTTCTCTGGATCCAGCTATCCTTAACAACTATCGTCCAGTCTCCAACCTCCCTTTTGTAGGGAAGGTTGTTGAGAAGGTGGTGGCCTTTCAACTCCGATGGTCCTTGGATGAAACAGATTATCTAGACCCTTTTCAGTCAGCTTTCAGGCCTGGTTACGGCACAGAAACTGCTTTGGTCGCACTGATGATGATCTCTGGTGGGCCAGGGATAGAGGACATTATCCTGGTGCTTCTTGACCTCTCAGTGGCCTTCGATACCATCGACCATGGTATCCTTCTGCGGCAGTTGTGAGAGGTGGGAGTGGGAGGCACCGTTTTACGGTGGTTCTCCTCCTACCCCTCGGACAGGTCGCAGTCGTGTTGGTTGGAGGACAGAGGTCGACCCCTAGGCCCCTTAAATACAGGGTGCCGCAGGGCTCAGTCCTATCCCCCCTCCTATTTAACATCTACATGAAGCCGCTGGGTGAGATCATACGCCGGCACGGGATCAAATACCATCAGTATGCGGACGATACTCAGTTGTATCTGTCTGCCCCGTGCCAACTCAGCGAAGTGGTGGAAGTGATGTGCCAGTGCCTGGAGGCTGTCAGGATCTGGATGGGAGCGAACAAGCTTGCACTCAATACAAACAAGACCAAGTGGCTATTGATGTTGCCTTCCAATGATAGTCCAGATATTCCATCCCTTAGCCTGGGGGGTGAAATCCTACACCCCTCGGAGAGGATCCGTAACATAGGTGTCCTTCTGGATTCGCAGCTGACATTAGAACATCATTTGTCGGCTGTGACCAGGGGGGCTTTTGCCCAGGTTCGCCTAGTGCACCAGTTGCGACCCTACCTGGACCGGGAGGCACTTCGAATGGTCACTCATGCCCTCGTCACCTCTAGGCTCGATTACTGTAATGCGCTTTACATGGGGCTGCCCTTGAAAAGTGTTCGGAGACTACAGTTAGTCCAGAACGCAACCACGCGAGCGATTTTGGGTGTACCTAGATACACACATATTACACCTATCCTCCACGAGCTGCACTGGCTTCCGATCAGTCTCTGCACACACTTCAAGGTGCTGGTCATCACCTTTAAAGCCCTACATGGCCTAGGACCTGGATATCTGAGAAACCGCCTCCTGCCACATACCTCCCAATGGCCGATAAGAACTCACAGACTGGGCCTTCTCCGGGTGCCATCAACCGGACAATGCTGGCTGGCGGCTTCTCGGAGGAGGGCCTTCTCTGTAGCTGCTCTGACCCTGTGGAACGACTTACCCGTAGAGATCCGGACCCTCCCCACTCTCTCGGCCTTCCGAAAAGCCTCTAAAACCTGGCTATTCCGGCAGGCCTGGGGGTGTTGACTTCTTGAATTAGGTCCAGCCCCACCTAGATTGAGTGTATGGTGCGTTGTTTTTAAATTGTTTCTTTTAAATTGTTTCCTTATTTTAATTCCTTATTTTAACTTGTTTCTGTAAGCCGCCCGGAGTCCTACGGGATTGGGCGGCATATAAATTTATTAAAAGTTAAAGTTAAAGACTCTATGTATGTGGAATGGGAGTCAGGAGGAAGAGTCACAGACTGGACAATCATCGTAGTCGACATAAAGAAAGGAGCATGTGGAAAGCATTTTAAAAGGGACTCTCTGTATTTTTCCAGAGATTAAAAGGAGAGGAGGGGAAAAATACTTTTCACACATGAAGATTCTGTTAATGTAGTGTTGCAATAAGGATAGTTGTCTTCTTGACTGGACTACCTCAAACAGCTAACACCCTATCAAGCCTTTGACTTTGCCTGATGGTTTTATGATTTGAATTGCTTGAATTGCTTCTAGCCTACAGCTAGAACAGCAATTCCCAACCTTTGCAGTCTGGCAGCTGGGCAGAGAGGAAGACGGAAACCAGGTGTGCAAGTGGCAGACCTGCACATACATGCAGCTCAACTTGTGTGAGCATTGGATGCAAATTGGTGAGATACGACCTGTATGCCCTGGTACAGGCATACCAGTGCCTGCTGGGAGCACCATCAACTGTTCTGGTACAGTGCTCTGGAGGGCCTACCCACCCTCCTTACCTGTATTTGAGCCAATCGGGGCTTACGCGCACACGCACGGAACCTACAGTTCCTGTGCGACACTCCGCCGAGCAGCTGTAGCATCACAGGCAGTAACTACGCATGCGCACTCTGCGTGTGTCGGTGCACATGCATGTGGTGGACGCCCGGCCCCATTGCACTGTACCGGTTGCAGTGGGATCCGGAATCTACCACTAGTGCAAATGGACCTGTATGTGTACGCCTGCGCACAGGCCTGCCACCTGCACAGCCCGGTTATGAATAGGCCACAGCCCAGTTGTGGGCTGCAACCCGGGGGTTGGGGACCTCTAAGCTAGAAGGCCAGATCACAGGATGTGAAGTACATTTTCTTGAGAGATCTGTTTAGTCTGCATTCTGTCTTTAGATCTCACAGACAAGATGCTAGGCATTAACTTTTTAATTTCATTAAGATTGTTTTCTAATTTTCATTTTTCAGTGTATATTTAAATTACTATTAGCTATTTTGAATACTTGATTAAATAGAAAAACAGTTAAAATCAAATCCAGTAATGTAAAGATAGACTATTATGTGTTCCATGTGAACAGATGTTACATATCTGTATTTAGTTTAAGCCTAAATATTTGTTTTTCTAGCTTATGAGAGCTCTGACAGGGCTTCTTATTTTTCAATCAGGTGGGCACATTTGGAATTTTGAGACAGCTACGATGGATATAGTCAGTCACAAGACTTTCATTTCTCAGAAAAGCAGATCTAATGAGGCTAAGTGTCAAGCAGCTTATCTAATTACTTCAACATAAAGCACCATTGGAATCTAAATTCGCTCCATTTATCCCAATACCCTCCCAAATATGCTGTAACAAGCAATATTTCCACTACACAATGTCCACTTCGTCTCTTAGTTCTTTATCTTTTGTAGGTTAATTTTTTCTCAATGGTTGTCTCATTTTCTCTATCATTTCTCTTTTCCTAACCACTTCTATCTTTCATTTTGTCTTGCTCTCCTCATCCTAGTCTTGGTCTCCCTACTTCCTGTTCCCATTTCTTCAAGTCTGTCCAAACCCTCAAAATTGGCAGCAATAATCAACTCCATGTATCCATTTGTTCTTACTGTTGATTGAGCCATCCTCTTTGTCAAGCAACTGGAAACAGTACAAAGCAAAATATTGTCAGCAATTATTTTGCATTATCTTAATGTCTGTTGATCCATCTGGGGACCCAAGGCAATCCCAAGAATAGAAAGGATGTTTGAGACATGGACTTTACTTTGAAAAGCTCATTTTAGAATACTTTGTTATAAATAAAACCCACAGAGATTAGCAGGGTACTTCTCAGAAGCAAGGGGGAAATGTTTTTGCACCTGCAGCACCATATAGCTCTTAATGATTTAAAGTTATTATTATTACATTCTTTTGTATTTGTACCTCATGCTGGAATCACAAGATGAAAAAATAATTATATAGTTTTTAAAACATTGTATTTATTGCATTACTGTTAACAGCAGTGGTATACAAGGCACATTTATATGGTGCAAGTTTACTAATCACTGGATTAGTAGTTGTTTTTCCTGCCACCAAACTTTGCAGTACCAATTAGTGGGAAAGTTGCTAAACATTTCATAAAGAGGTGATTGCAGCCATTTCTTAATCCACGTCAGAAATCTTTCAATTAGAGAAAGAAAAGCAGCACATTTTAATAAAATCATAACATCTGGGAGGGACGAAGAGCTGTATGTGCAATGCTGAGCTGCGTTATAAGAAGAGTGAAGTCCTGGTACTAAAAGGAAAAAAAAAAAAACTCCAACCCCACCCATGCTTTCACTACTTTACAGTTTGCTGAGCATGTTGACTCAGAGAGAAAGTCCTCAGACAATTTGTTTGTTGTGCTTCCATCATCACGGGTCTATTAGATCATTTTAATTGAAAAAACCTACTTTGTTATGTTGGCATCTTTCCAGTAATTGTTCATGCTAGTGCCAAAATCCCCTTTTTTCCTGTAACAGAAATATCTACTAAATTCTATTGTTGGAATGGATAAAATATAACAGGTTATATTTGTTAACCTTAGACCTGTATACTTCCAGGACTTGATTCTGGAATCAGATTCTTTGCAAGTGAGGAGTAAAGCATACTTTCATATTAAATGAAATCACTTTATCATGGTTTTTTTAGAATTTATACAAGAAGTTTAAATAATTTCTTCAGAATTGGAAGTAATTGTTAAAATCTTGCAATTCAATTTCTTTCCATTTACTATAGTCAGAGAATCAGGAAATTCTGTTTTGTTAGGAAGTTTTTAAAAACATATTTTTCTTGTGTTCATATTATCTAGTTTGCATTTACTTTATTGAAGACTCTGTGTCTGTCTGTCTGTCTGTCTGTCTTTCTGTGTGTGTGTGTGTGTGTGTGTGTGTGTGTGTGTAGAACAGGAGGTTTAATTGTCCTAACAGGAAGGAACAAAGCCCTAAACGATCAGATTTCTCTCAAAATCATTTTTTTCCATTTTGACTACTGTTAAAATAGAGGGCTAATGTTTTGCAAACTTTTATATCATTCTGAAAAATTACCTTTGTTAGTGATTATTTTTTAATTCAAGTTTTATTTAATCCCAAAAGATGTTTTGATTTTAATGGGTAAAATCTATAAGAAATATTATTTCTGTATAAATTTCCTTTAGTTCCATTTTGACATGATGGAAAATGATTTTTAATTTAACATTTGTAAATGTACTAGAAACATCATGTAGTACAATCTGGAAATCAAATAATTCAATTACCTAGGATAGGATTTATTTTATGAATTGCCGTTTGTTCTCTTTCTTTTCCTTCTCTTTATTCCCTCGTTAAACAGTTCTTGTGACCAACTACTTGCTCTGTGCAGGAGTCCAAATTATAATATTCCCAACAGATGCTTGTGTGCTCAATATCTCTGTGGGTAATTGGCCTGCCAAAATTCTCCCCCCAAGATTTTGTCAATTAGATTTGCTCTTTGCTTTCATTTGAGAAACTCTCAGGCAGAAAATGCTGTGTTCAGGCTTACAGTTAGCTTCGACTTAACAACCATTATATTAGTGACTATTCAAAGTTGCAATAGAACTGAAAGAAGTAATTTGTGATTGGTTTTACCCTTATGACCGTTGCAGCATCCCCATGGTTCATGATCAAAATTCTGGAGCTTAGCAACTCAACTGTATTTATGACAGTTGCAGTGTTCTGGGGTCATGTGATCACTATTTGTAATCTTCTCAGTTGGCTTCCAACAAGAAAAATCCATGGGGCAAAGCCAGAGTCACTTAACAACCGCAGTGATTTGCTTAACAACTGTGGCAAAAAAAATCATAAATTTGGGCACAACTCACTTAACAACTGTCTTGCTTAGCAATGGAAATTTTGGGGCCATCTGTGGCTATTAAGTCGAGGACTACCTGTACTGTTAAATATTGTTGAATTGTTCTGACTGTCAGTAACATCCTCTGAGCTCTCTGATTGGCTGAGAGCTCCAGAGGGTGTTGCCGACACACTGTTATTGTTGATTGGCCGAGGGACTGACGTCAGCAGTTGCTGTCGCGTCCCCGGCCTGTGATTGGTTAAACTAGAATATAAATACCTTGGCGGGAGTTTCCCGTCCCTTGAATCGCCTTCAACCGAATAAAGAGTTCTTCTTGTTTGAAACCCTGGCTGTGCGTTGTCCCTCCGTCAATACTTAAAACTGGCGACGAGGATGGGATTCGGCGATTCCACGCAAGCCTAGGTTTAAAGACAGAGAGTTTATTCCAGCTAGCTGCTGTAAGTCGCTGTCCGCGCCAGCACCGAACGCTGAGGAAAATTTTTTCCTGTCACGACTTCAGTCCATCCGCTCCTCACAGTCAGTTGAGCCAGTATGAATTCATTGCCGCCTTTCGCTCCTTTCGGCTCCGCCGGCGAATCCTGGGAAGGATTCATGGAGCGCTTTGAAACATATCTAATCGCAACTAAAAATCAGGCTCAAACGGATGAGGAGAAGTGCAGCTTTTTCTTATCATGCTGCGAACCCTCAATGTTTGCCTCAGCCAGAGCCATGGCTGCTCCCAGACCCGCATACAAATTGGGCTGGGACAACTTGATGGCCAAGTTAAAGGGGCACTATGCCCCAACGCCATCCAAGATTGCCCGCAGTTTCGCATTCAGAAGGCGGGTACAGAAGCCGGGGGAGACGATCAGTCAATTTTTGGAAGCCCTGCGCACTGTGGCGGCCCAGTGCGATTTTTCGAACTTAGAAGAAAACCTAGTCGAGCAGTTTGTGTGTGGTGTGCGGGATGTACACTTAAGAAGCCGCATGTTCCGCCACCATGACATTACGCTGCTCCAAGCAGTCGAGATCGCAAGAGCAGCTGAGCTCTCGGAGCAATCGACCGCCGATTTGGAGCGGCTACAGCTGTCAACTAACCCGGCACCGGCCTCACAAGTGCATGACATTGACTATGATGATATAATCCCTTGTGAGGACCGGGAGCCAGACAACATCGATCAAGTCCGCGCACAACCACGGCGGAAGCCACCTGCTCAATCCACAGCCGCACCGCAAAACGCCAGGGTGCCTTGCCTTAGCTGCGGAGGCCGCCACGACCGCCAAACGTGCCAATTCAAGAATGCGATCTGCCGCCGCTGTCAGAGGCAGGGGCACCTCGCCCAAGTGTGCCGAGCCTCCTTGCCGGCCCCTGCCTTCTTCCAAACTTCTGAGAGGACCAAGCAGCAACAGCGCCGCCAGCAGAGACCAGCTCGCAGAGGAGATGACTGCCACACTGTTTCCGAGCCGCAGGAAGTGGAAACCTCCATCAACCAGGCCTCCTCAGGCAACCGCAAAATCACGGCCAATGTCCACCTGGCAGGTCAGCCTTGCCAGATGGAGGTGGACTCGGGTTCCTCCCGATCGTTATTATCTTGGGACATGTTCTCAACCCTCTGCCCTACAGTTCCCCAAAATAAGTTAGCCCCATCCCGGGTACTCTTAAGGGACTACCAAGGGAAGTTGATCCCTGTTCTGGGATCCTTTCCTATCCCTGTTAGATATGGCAATTTCAAGGGAGAGCTGCCAATCATAATTGTAAAACACAATTTACCGGCTCTTCTTGGCCTTGACTGGTTTAAGACACTGGGACTGTCCATCGGGGGGGTCCACCAAGTTAAAACTGCGACAATAGAGGACGTCCTGCAGGAGTTCTCTGATGTGTTTGATGGACAGCTAGGGTGTTATAAGGGAACCCCCATCTCCCTTAGCTTAGATCCTCAGATTGCTCCTATTAGGCTGAAAGCCCGCAGGGTGCCTTTTGCCTTAAGGGCCAAAGTTGACGCCGAACTGGACAAATTATTGGCGCAGGGTGTCATCGAGCCAGTCGATCATGCTCCATGGGAGACTCCCATAGTTCTTCCGGTCAAGCCGGATGGCTCGGTGAGAATCTGCGCCGACTACAAGTCGACGATCAACTTGGCCCTTCAGGCAAACCCCTATCCAGTCCCTGTTGTGCAACACCTGCTCCATTCCCTGGGGCAGGGTTGCATATTTGCCAAACTGGATATGGCGCAAGCCTATCAACAGCTCCCGGTGGATGACGATGCGGCGGCTGCCCAGACCATCGTCACTCATCGTGGGGCTTTTCGTTGTCGCCGCCTGCAATTCGGCGTATCCGTGGCCCCGGGGATCTTCCAAAGTCTCATGGAGCGCCTGCTCCATGGACTTCCGGGGGTAGTGCCATATTTCGATGACGTTCTGATCGCTGCTACAAGCCGCTCAGAACTCATCGAAGTATTAAGGAAGGTCCTCTGTCGTTTCAGGGGCGCGGGATTAAAATTGAAGAGCAGCAAATGCTCATTTGCTGTCCCTAGGGTAGAATTCTTGGGCTTCTTAATAGATGCCCAAGGCATTCACCCTACACCTTCTAAGATTGCCGCCATTAGGAACGCCCCTGCTCCCACCTCCAGGGCGGAGCTACAGGCGTTCCTAGGGCTGCTCAATTTTTACGCCCCCTTTATTCCTCACAAGGCGTCACTAGCCGAGCCGCTGCATCGGTTGCTCGACCGATCCGCGGCCTGGCGCTGGGGAAGCCGCGAAGCGCATGCGTTCGCGGCTGTCAAAGAGACGCTGACGTCATCGGCAGTCCTCATTCAATATCATGATGGGTTGCCTCTGACGTTGGCGTGTGACGCCTCCCCATTTGGAGTAGGGGCTGTCCTGAGCCATATCCTCCCTAATGGCTCAGAAGCCCCTGTGGCCTTTTATTCTCGGACACTCTCCTCGGCGGAGCGCAATTACAGCCAGATCGACAAGGAGGCTCTGGCTGCAGTGTCCGGGATTAAGAGGTTCCACGATTACCTCTACGGTCGGCACTTTACCCTTGTCACCGACCATAAGCCACTCCTTGGGCTTTTGGCGGGGGACAAGCCGACCCCCTCCATTTTATCCCCCCGCATGACTCGCTGGACGGAGTTCCTCGCAGCGTATTCGTATACGTTGCTGTACCGTCCAGGCAAACAGCTAGGGCATGCAGATGCCCTCAGCCGTTGCCCACTCCCGGAGACGGACACCGCCCCAGTGCCCTCTCTCTCAGTCCTTTCCATTGCCGCCTCCGGGTTCCCACTCTCTGCCGCGGACGTGGCAGCCCACACGAAGGCCGATCCGATCTTGTCCCAGGTCTCTTCCTGGGTTCTAAGGGGATGGCCAGCAGACAAAGTGGCAGAGGGCTTCCAGCCCTTTAAAAATCGCCAGGCTGAGATCTCCCTCCACGGGGGTTGTCTCATCTGGGGGGATCGGGTGCTGATCCCCACCGCACTCCGGCCACTGGTTTTGGATCTGCTCCACAAGGACCACCCGGGCATAGCACGAATGAAGGCATTGGCCCGTAGCTATGTCTGGTGGCCCTTGCTGGACACAGAAATAGCGGCCCATGTGGGCCGCTGCACGACCTGTCAATTATCCAGGCCCAACCCCCAGCCGGGCCTGCTCGTGAGTGGGAGGCTCCGAGAGGCCCATGGTCTCGCCTCCACATCGATTTCGCCGGTCCCTTCCACGGCCAAAACTTCCTGGTAGTGGTGGACGCCTACTCTCGATGGGTGGAGCTAGTCCTCATGGGCTCCACCACAGCCGAGAGTACGGTCAGGGCCCTGCGGAGGATGTTTGCAACCCACGGGTTGCCGGACGTGGTGGTCTCGGACAATGGGCCGATTGTTATGGGACAATTGTACCATAACAATCATCTTACCCAGGAGGGCTTTAACACAAAATTGTTCTTTACTATGGTGGTGGAAGACATATTGGATGGAGGATATTGGGCAAGTATGGTGCCCTGTTTCCTTACACTACTGGTGTGCCACATGGATAATGCTGATCTCCTCGGATCAGTTGCACATATGATAGGAGAGCTTATCTAACAATTCCTGAATTAAACATAAATAGCAGATATGCCTCTAACGTGGCTAAAACTTGTACAAAATGAGGAAGTGGTGACTAATCGTTCTTCCGTGAGAACATGGAGAATGGAAATGAATTGGGAGCAAAGTTAATAATTGTTCCTACTTCCTTGCTTTTTAAACAAAACCTGTAAATAGGAACCTCTGTCTCAAACAGTGTAAATTAAAGAATAAAGCTAGCTAAATATGTTTTAAAAATTCTGCTGGATTAAAAAAAATAGTTACAAAAGTTAAAATGCTATAATTTGTCATAATGTATACACAATGCTGTATGCAAGTATAGAATATTTGCATATTTACACAGTTCAGAACCAGCTGTTATACAGTGTAATATATTCCTTTATATAACTGTATTATTTGGTATTCAAATAGGAAAATAAGTATATTGTATTGAAGCTATTTCTAACGTGTTTACTTTTTTCATCGCATATAATTCCTAGGGCCTAGGATATAGAAATACACTTGAAGTAGTGGTAGGGAATTATTGGAGCATAATGAAAATGCATATAGATAATGAATCACTTGAACACTATTATCAAACATGTCTTCAAAAAATTAAAAATGTAAAAAAAATGTAGGCAATGTTTTAAAAACAAAATAATGCTTTAAAATTAGCTACTCTGTAGAAGGATGATATCCTTTTTTGTTTTGAATTCTAGAGATTAGAATATAAAATAGTTGCATTGCTTTTAAAGATGGACATTTTATGCCTAAATTTAGCAATGTATTCCAGAAGAAAGAATATGCATTGGAGAAGTTTTAAAGCATTTATATTACCATAGCTCACTTATAATGAGAACAATGCTATACACATGTTTGCTTTTGGGCATTTGAAACAAAACATTATAAAAGGAATGAGAAATATCAGAAGAGGAGGTTTGAGACCCAGAAAAAATAAGAATGATAAATGGATCCTTAACTTAGCTTAAAGGAATGTATTGTAGATTTCATTTCCATATTCCAAAAAAAAGTTTGGAAGAATTCTTAAGAAGTAATCTAGCATAAAGTTATATTTAAGTGTATTAAATATATTACACCTATGCATATATTATGTACAGTTATTCTGATTAGCTTTTTTATAAATTAAATAGTTTCCCCCTTGGCCACATAAAATATTGACATTTGAGAATACGTTTTTGAGGTGGTGTAGTGGTTACCCTAAAACTTTGGATGGTTTCTTTCTATCTAGGGACTTTAGTTCATGCTTCCCTGGTATTTGGTGAGCTAAATCTATGTAGTAATAGGATTATTATAAGGATGCATAGAATTTTCTCCTCTTTACATTACAGTATGTTCAGATTGGTTATTATAAATGGGAAAAGTCAATATTCAATTTAGCACAATGATCTTATTTTCTTAATGTCCAGTATTTATGTATAACATGAGTTAGGTATATTGCCTGTGCATGAATCAGGTATGGCATGTTGAATCAGTGGACTTAAATTCTAAAACAAAATTGAAATGGCAGAGGAAAGGGGAAATGGACATGTGGATAAGCTATCATCTGACAGAATAAGATGATTAAAAGTTTAAAAAATCACATAATAGGGGTCAAAAAAGCAATGATTATAATCAGAATTTGAATTGAGAGGTCATGCCTGTGTTCTAGATCATACCTGTGTTCTAGATCATCTAGAACAACAACCCAACAATCAACAACCCCAACATCCAAGGCTAGGCATGCACGCCCGCCCCCAAGATCATCCAGGTTTACCACTACAGACCTTAAATGCAAACTACTCAACAGAAGTACCCTTGTAGAGAAAATGCAGGAATTTCTTCTACTAAATACAGCTCAATTTAACTTTATGTTTGTCTGCAAAACATGGTTAAACAAATCCTTTCCAGAAGTGACTACCATGTCCACCGGTCTGACTATGAAATCCAAAGAGGAGGTGGTGTTGCTATCTTCTACAAAAAATCCCTAGATCTGAAAAATATTCAAGTAACACAAGAGTTCGTTCTTCCTGAGACCATTATCTGTGATGTATCACTAAATACCACAATTCACTTCCTATTATGTTACAGAGCCCCTGATTATGACTTTGATCATGCGAGCAAACTAGCTACATTACTAACATGCACAGCCTCATGCCAATATCCCATTATCTTTCTTGGTGACCTCAATTTACCTCTTATTAATTGGACCCTAAATGAGTGCACAACTGAAACAATATATATGACCCTGTGTAATGCTGTCACTACTTCAGGACTCGTTCAATTGGTAATTTTCAACACTAGATTCAACAATTGCCTTAATCTAATCTTCTGCAATAGTTTAAACACAATTTATAGCCTTCATATCAAAGAACCTTTGCAGAGTGCAAAACCTTTTTTTTCTTTTTGGAAAGCTCTTTAGTTAGTGTGGTTGATGAGAATTACATTGATCAAGTGCTGTGCCAGAAACAAAGTCTTAGGTGCTCGCTCTCCCTCCCTCCCTCCCTCCCTCCCTCCCTCCCTCCTCTTCTTCTTCTTCTTCTTCTTCTTCTTCTTCTTCTTCTTCTTCTTCTTCTTCTTCTTCTCTCTCTCTCTCTCTCTCTCTCTCTCTATATATATATATATATATATATATATATATATATATATATACATACACACACACATACACACACACATACACACACACACACACACACACACACACACATATATATATATATATATATATATATATATATATATATATATATATATATATATATCGCTCTATCTACCTACCTACATTCTCTCTCTCCCTATCTACCTACTGTATTTCTCTTTCTCCCTCTATCTACCTTTGTACCTACCTTCTCTCTCTCTCTCTCTCTCCTACCTATCTACTGTATTTCTCTCTCTCTCTCTCTCTTCCTCTATCTACCTAACTATTTTTTTTTAATTGCCTCTTCAAAACCTTGGTGTGTCTTATACTCTGAAAATACGGTAACCTTAGTACACAAGATTATCTACCATAATGTCCTACCTGTTAATTACTATGTTTACTTCAACCGTAATAACACAAGGGCTATCAATAACTGCTCAGTTAATCCCTTGTTTTCTATTCTTATTTGAATCTTTGAAACAGGAAGTTAATATAGGTAAAAATAGTCATTTTTACTGCTGTAGTTTTGTGAATAGTTTTAGTTATTTCCTTTTGAAATATCTGCCATTATTTTTCCCATTCTATATTTTTAGTTAAATAAATTCCCTAAACTTTTTAATAGGAGAGTTAAATCCTCTCATTTGCTTTTCTTCTTCAGATCCATTCCATGTAACTATTTGTGTCTTTTCTTACTAATATAGTATACATACTTGCTTTATTAATGCAGTGTCCTGATTTTTTTATTGTAAAGTTTTTTATTTTTTCATTTTCATAACATATAATCACATGTATACTATTACATAACCAACATTGTATTATATTATTAAATGTTTACATTAATTCACCTTACCACCAACTCCCAAAAACAATTAAACAATTATTGGCTCTTCTGCTCTCCATACATCATATTTGTACCTTATCCATCACTTTCTTCTTCCTTTGTCCTCCTCCTCCCTACCTCCTACATATATAGTAATTGTATTTTTAAACCACCACCACCCCAGCCTATTTTTGGCCAAGATGTAGACCTGGTTACAATTCCCAGCTATTCTCATCATTGTATCCTTACATGCCCCAAATGTGTGATTCTGTCTTTAAATCTCAATAATTTCCCATTGTAAGTATATTTCATGTTCCCTTTCCATTTTTCCATATCTTGGCTTAGGTTACCCTTAATTGTCTTTAAATAAAAATCCTTACTGTTTAATGTTCATTACAATTCCCTTAATCTACTATATATAGCAGTGATGGTGAACCTTTTTTGGCTCGTGTGCCATAAGTGGGGGATCTCTTGGTCCAAGCACTGTTTGAGTTTGTGAGTAGGTAGGAAAGTTGTTTTATCTGTTCTTGTATTCAGCTTAATTGGACACTTCAAATTTTGCTTAAATTCCAAATTGCACTGCGGCCCAGGGGACAGTCTTTTCTGCCTCAGGTGGTCGGGGGGGCTATGGGGTGTTTGTCCTCCCCTCCGCGGGCCCGGAGCCTTAGTCCTATCCCCAGGACTGCGGGGGTGCCGTGCTCCAGCACAGTTTTGGTAGAGGCTACTTCCTTCACAGCGGGCTGACAGGAGAGCACTGCCTGGTGCCACGAGGTGCACACGAGCCATCTGCGGAGCCGCCGCTTGTTTCAGGCGGCCGCCACACGCTGCACCATACTCGCTCAGCGCAGCGAGAACACGGGGGGTGCGAACTGGTGTGCCATGGGGCCCCCAGTGTTCCGAAGCCTGTCCTTTCCTAGACGTTTGCATGGCCTCAGAGCTCCTACGGCCTCCTCTTTCCCATGCTAGCCGTTTGGAGGCTCCGGCAGCCATTTTGGCTGCCGCCACGTGCATGAGGCCTTCCTTGCTCGTGTGGCTTTTTGGGAGGCCCAGGCCTGGGGTGATTGGCCTAAGTCGCTTTCTAGCCATTGAAGGCCCAGGTTCCGGTTGGCCCTACAGAAGTCTGCTTTCTTCCTCCACATTCTCCAGGACACATAAGTGGGGCAATGGAGGAGGGCTTGGAAATTCCCCAGGGCCAGGAAGAAGATCCGATGAGGGGGGAAGAGGGCCTGGGGCAGTGGTTCGGGCCCGAGGATCCCCCAGCAAGGCCCTTAGCAGCCCAACGCCCCTCTAGGGCTTCCACAAGGGTGGAGGCCAGAAGGCACAAGGCCCTGGAGAAGACCTTTGCCAGGGCTGAGAGGCAGGCCAAGTCAGCATGGCCTGCCTCTACCAGCAGATCCAGGTCGCCAATCAGGCCCCCTTCTGTTCATTCTTCACCTCGGGGGTTCAGTCCTGCTTCTCCCTCGGCCTCCCTGGCCAGATCCTGCAGCTATTCCAGGCGGAGGGGGTCTCTCTCTCCCTCCCCTTCAGTCTCTCCAGAATTGGCGAGGGGGAGTTCTGCGGACCCCTTGGAGGGGACATTCAGAGGGCATCATTCTTCTCGCAGGTTGGCGCCCCAGGGTCCTAGCTCTTCCTATAAGGACATGAAGGATTTGGACCGCCTTCCTGAAGGTATCAAAAGACTTATTTCTGCAGCCATCTCACGGGGCACTGCCCAGCAGGACAGGAGTTCCCACTCATCTAGACTTCAGGGGGTCCTAGGACGTCCTCTCCATCCATGGTTAGCGTGGGTTCGGTTCTGGGGAAGGAGAATCTCCAGGATATGGGATTCTCGGAGGATGACGCGGCCCCTCCCAATCCTCCTTCTTCCTCAGGTCTTTTTCCTCCGGCTGCGTTCAAGACTCTCCTGAACCAGGGGAGGAAAACCACCAAGATTGGTATGGTCGATCCCACGGTGCCCCCGCCTAGGGACTCAGACATGGCCATGTTTTCGAACACTGCCACGAACAAGGAGGAGATTCCAGTCTCCTTTGTTTATGGAGGTCCTAACCAACCAGTGGACCCGTCCCTCCAATTTTTCTAATCCTGGGAGTAATGACCGTCGCTTCTACAACGTGGAGCAGGCATTTGCCCAGGCCATTCAATTACCCATTATTGACACCCAGATTGCTACGCTGGTCTCTTCTTCCCCGGTAGTGTCCGTGATGCAGCGGATAAGTTGAAACCTCAGGATAAGCACGCAGAGCTTACCTTACGGAAAAATTTCAATGCCACTGCCTGGGCCATAAAGTTCGTGGCAGCAGCCTCGTATTTTAACCGCACTACGGTCATGTGGCTCCGCCAGCTCCAGGATCGCATCCCGATCCAGGACGGGCAGCTCCACCAAGACCTGACTAAGATTATTGCTGCCTCTCAATTTTCCACTGATGCGACAGTCAAATTTGTGTCCAACGCCTTAGCCACCTCAGTTACTTCCCACCGACTTTTATGGCTTTGTAACTGGCAGACAGATAACAAGGCCAAGTGGAATCTGGCAGCTGCCCCTTTTAAGCATCCCAATCTTTTTGGGGAGGCTCTCGACCCCATTCTAGTCGAGAACAAGGACAAGAAAAAGGTATACACTACACTAGATGTAGCTATAAATGAGGGTCGGGCTCATCCTTATCGTAGGCCATCTTATAGGGTTCCTGACTTTGACCATCATCAGCGTTTCTCCTCTTTCAGGCCCGACAGGCAGTTTTCTTGGTCGTCCTATCAAGACCAGAACAGATTCCAGCATCAGTCCCGGCGACCCTTTCAAGGTGGCAGCAGTCGCCCTTACCACAGGGGGAAGTGACTCGAACCCGAGTTGTCCCATAGGCGGCCGTCTGTCCCTCTATGCGGATCAATGGGACGAGATCACGTCAGACGCCTGGGTCAGGTCCACAGTTCGTCAGGGTCTCAGGTTAGAGTTTCTCGCCACCCCACCACCACCCCCCGAATCTCTTCAGGTCATTCCCTCCGTCGCGGAGCCTGGAGCGCCGCCATCTGATGGATCAGGCTATAAAACACCTTCTTGACATTTAGGCGGTGGAGGCAATTCCCCATGTAGAACAAGGTCGGGGCCACTACTCCAATCTGTTTGTGGTTCCGAAGTGTTCGGGGGGCTGGAGGGCAATTCTGGACCTCAAGCACCTGAACTGTTTCCTGGTGTACAGGCGCTTCAAGATGTCTATTCTTCAGGGCATTCTTCACTTAGGGACAGTCATAGACTCCGTTTCGGGGGTGGTCCGACTGTCCCCAGACCACCAGACAAGTCTTCAACAGCTCGCAGGCAAGGTTCACAGAAGTACTTTCAGTCCTCACATTATCACAGTTGTTAGGCAAGATGGTTTCTTGTATAGGGATAGTCCCATGGGCCAGGCTCCACCTCCGCCCCTTCAGTGGGAGCTCATCCCTTTTCAGAGGGGAAGGATGAGCAACTCTCTTCGGACTCTCCGCCTCCCTGCAGGGGTCCAGGCTTCCCTCAGGTGGTGGACCTCCCCGGCTCTTCAACGGGGCTGCTCCTTCTGGGAACCGGACAGGGTGACCGTGACCACAGACGTGAGTCTGTTCGGTTGGGTGGGCCTGGTGGGCTCTTGCTTGGCCCAGGGCAGGTGGACGGCCTCAGATCTCCAGCATAATATAAATTGGTTGGAACACGCCTAGCTCTGCAACACTTCCGGACCTCTGTGGAGGGCCATCATGTGCTTCTCCTGATGGACAATGTGGCCATCAAGGCCCACAAAAATCGGCGGGGGGGGGACTCTCTGGCTAGAGGCCCTGAGGATCAGCACCTGGGTGGAGCGACACCTATTGTCCTTAGTGTTGGAGCACATCTCCGGTCTGTCCAACCACCAGGTGGACTGGCTGAATCAGGTGACCCTGGACAATGGCGAGTGGCAGCTCCACCCGTCCTTATTTCAGGAGATCGGTCGGAGGTTTGGCACCCCTCTGGTGGACCTCTTCGCCACTCCAGCGAATTCGCAACTGCCACGATTCTTCACCCAGTTTCAGACCCAGTTAGTGGAGGGCACAGACGCCCTCCGGAGCAGGTGGCCTCAAGGACTTCTCTATGCCTTCCCCCCGATTCCCCTCATCCCGGGGACTCTCAGGAAGGTGGTAGTGGAGAAGGCGCTGGTCATCGTTGTGGCCCCTTATTGGCCCAGGAGACCCTGGTTCGCGGCTCTAGCCCAGCTATCAGTGGCTCCTCCGTGGAGGATTCCATAGGAGGAGGTGGTCTTGCGCCAGGGAGTCTTGATTCACCCAGAGCCCCAGTGGCTCCATCTGACTGCCTGGCTCTTGAACAGCGACTCCTGTGGAAGGCTAACCTGTCCTCAGGGGTTATATGCACCATCGAGGCTTCTAGGTTCCCGTCGATGACCCGGATTTACAACTCCACCTGGGCTGCCTTCATTAGGTGGTGCTCCCCACTTAGCATTTCTCCTGCCAGGGCTATGATCCCACACGTCCTGGACTTTCTACAGAAGGGCCTGGACGATAGGCTGTCACATAACACCCTGCGCTGACAGGTGGCGGCACTGTCTTCGGTCTTGGGGGAGTGGCGTCTTCCTCCCTTTCTCATGTTCCCCTGATCAAACGTTTTCTTAAGGGAGCAGCCAATCTCAGGCTGCCCCCTATTCACAGGTTCCCTACTTGGGACCTTCCCCTAGTTCTCAGGGCCTTGACAGGGCCTCCGTTCGAACCTCTCCGGTCTGTTCATCTGAGATTGTTGTCCCTTAAGGTAGTCTTTCTGGTAGCTCTTACCTCGGCCCGACATATATCGGAGCTGAGCGCCCTTTCTTCAAAGGATGATCTTTGCTGTTTTCACCAGGATAGGGTGGTTCTTCACCTTGATCCTACTTTTCTCCCCAAGGTGAACAGCCCTTTTCATCGGGCACAGGAGATCATCGTGCCCGACTTTTGTCTGGGTCCTTCTAGTGATAGGGAGAGACTCTGGCACTGTTTGGACATTTGTCGCGCGTTGCGCATTTATCTCAGGCAGACTGCGGGGATTCGCAGGTCGGAGGCTTTGTTTATCTCCTTCCAGCCTGGGTCATTGGGGGCCAGGGTATCTTTGGCTACTATTGGCCATTGGCTGCGACAGGCCATTCTGGGGGCTTATGAGGCGGCGGGTCGTTCAGTCCCACCAGGTATAACGGCCCACTCCACTAGGAGTGCTGCGACCACGGCGGCGTGGGCCACTAGGACACCCTTCGAGGACATTTGTCGGGCAGTTACTTGGGCTTCCTCGACTCCTTTCATCCGGTACTATCACCTGGATGCGTTCATCTCGGCGGACGCATCTTTGGTTAGAGGGTCCTACGAGGGTGGCAGCTGATACTCCCCTTGGGCCATAGTTGTGGTTTTCCCTCCCTGGGACTAAGCTTGGGTATGTCCCACACGTGACCCCTCCCTCTCTTCCACTGGAAAAAGAATATTGGTCTTACCTGAACGTGTCTTTTCAGGGGAAGAGAGGGAGGGGTCACGACCCGCCCTTGTTTGGTTGTTGAGGCCAAGGAGAGGGCCGGGAAGTTCCCAGGGTTTTGTTTGTTGCATTTGTTTTCAGTGCTATGGTTCGCCTTCGAGAAAACTGGACAGGAATGGAAGGAAGGAGTATTTAAGAAGTTTGCTCTCAGTCTTTGGACTAATCAGGCTTTGAGAATACCCACACGTGACCCCTCCCTCTCTTCCCCTGAAAAGATACGTTCAGATAAGACCAATTTTCTTTCTCTCTTTTTTTGTTTTGATACATCCATCCTCTTCCATTTTCCTCAAGCCACTGTCAATCCCAAAGAAATCATTTATAGTTCCTTTTGTTGGGACATAGCCCCCTTCTTCCCTGTGCCACTGTCAACCTCCGTAAGGTCTTTTGTCTGCTTTTTATTTCCTTTTGTTGGGACACATCCCCCCTTTTCAATTTTCCCTTGTCGAACCCAATGAAGTTTTTTGTCTATTTTTTATTTCCCATCGTTTCTACCCCTTCATTATCCCTCCCATCTTCTTCCTTCACTTCTTCCTTCAGTTCCTGCTTTTCTGAGTTCAGAATTCTATTTAGATTTGATTTTAATACATTTTATGCATATTTTTTTATAATTTCACATAGTTCTTCAAATTCCCACCTTTCCATAATGTCCAGTTCCAAAGTTACACAGTTAATTTACAGTTCTTATTTCAGAGTTCTGGTACACCTTAAGTTTAGCTAGTTCAACTGATGTGGAGAAGAAGAGCGTCGGGAGCCATCTTAGTCTTTTGTTCTTGCTTATTACCCAGTTCCAAAATTGCAGTTAGTTATACAGTTATTATTTCAAAGTTTTGGTCCACCTTAAATTTAGCTAATTCAGCTAAAGTGAAACGGAAGAGAAGTGGGAACCATCTTGAACTTTTGCAGAGAAAAAAAACCTTCGTATTTTCCCAATTCTTGATATTATTATTTTTTTCCCCTTGTTACCTTCCACCTCTCATTGGTTATAGTTGCTCAAAATATATTAATTGGAACAAACTTGCATAAAACCAAGCTCGGGTATGTTTCTCTTCGCCTCCTGCTTTTCCAAGTTCTGATTTGTGGCAGTTGATTAATTAAATCTTTCCGCACAGGCAAGATTAGGTTATCAGTTATCAGTGAGAAAATAGTGCTTTTTTCTTGATTTTTTTTTTCCTTGTTACATTCCACCTCTCATTAATTGGAGTTGCTTAAGATATATTAGTTAGAAGAGATTTGGACAGAGCAAACCTCCTCGGTATGTTTGGTTTCTATTTCAAATCCAAAACCAAATTTAGAGTTTGTATTTGAGTGGATTTATCACTTCTCTACTTTCTCCTTTCAGTCCAAATTGTTTCAAGCAAATGGCTTGGGGAGGGTAGTGATTCAACCATCCATTTTTCTCTTCTTTCTGCCAAAATCCAGATCTGTCCATTAATATTATTTATTTATTAAATTTATTTATTTATTAAATTTTGTATGCCGCCCACTCTCAAAAGAGACTCAGGGTGGCTTACAATGAAAGGGAGGGGGGTACTCAACCCGGACAAGACCGAGTGGCTGTTGTGCTTCCCTCCCAACAATTTGGCCAACGTTCCATCACTCAGGCTGGGGGGTCAAAATTTATACCCCTCAGACAGGGTCTGCAACTTGGGAGTCCTCCTGGACCCACAGCTGACTTTTGACCACCATTTGTCAGCTGTGACCAGGGGGGCATTTGCCCAGGTTCGCCTGGTACGCCAGTTGCGGCCCTACCTGAATCGGGAGGCCCTCACAACAGTCACTCGAGCCCTTGTGATCTCTAGGCTGGAATACTGCAATGTGCTCTACATGGGGCTGCCCCTGAAGAGCATCCGGCGACTTCAGCTAGTCCAGAATGTGGCCGCGCAAGTGATCGTGGGCGCACCACGGTTCGCCCACATAACACCGATCCTCCGTGAGCTGCGCTGGCTACCTGTTGATCGCCGGGTGCGCTTCAAGGTGCTACTCACCATTCATAAAGCCCTCCATGGTAGTGGATCTGACTATTTGAGAGACCGCCTTCTGCCAATTACCTCCCTTCGTCCCATCAGATCGCATAGAGTAGGCCTCCTCCGAATTCCATCCGCCAGTCAGTGCCGACTGGCGACTACGCAGAGGAGAGCCTTCTCAGTTGCAGCTCCGACGCTTTGGAACGATCTCCCCGTGGAGATTCGTACCCTCACCACCGTCCAGACCTTCCACACAGCCCTCAAGATCTGGCTATCCCGTCAGGCCTGGGGATAAGACCCGAACTTCGCCCCACCCGAATGCTGAATGAATGTTGTGTTTTATCGGTTTATTTTTTATTCACATTTTTTTCTTTCTTGTGTTTTGTCTTCACTCCCTTCCCATTAATTGTAAGCCGCCCTGAGTCCCCTCAGGGAAAAGGGCGGCCTATAAATGTCAATAAAACTAAAAAAACTAAAAAAACTAAACTAAAAAATAAACAACAGTTTAAAATTACACAACAGTCACAAACATGAAGTGGGGCTGGACAACTCAACAGCCCCAGGCCTGCCGGAATTAGTTATACTCTCAAGATTCTACGCCTTTTCCAAGTTTGATTTATGACTGTGGGTTAATTGGATCTTCTTACCAGTCTTTCATCTCATCCTGGACGCTCCTGTTCAGTTGCTTTGGCTGGAAGCCAGCTTCTTGTGCAGCCATGTTGCCATGCTGCCGCCCCGCCCCGACTCTGATTCAGAGAGCAAATCTCCGAGCTGCGAAGGACCTGTTGCCTACTTCTGGGTCTGATGTGACTCTGCCCCTTCTTTGCCCCCCCCCTCCAGAATGCTGCAAAGGTCGTAACAGTGAAAAACAGAGATAAGTCACATTTTTCAGTGACTAAATGAACTGTTTTTCACTAAATGAACTGTTGAAAATTGAGAACTACCTATACTACTCCGTGTTTTTGTAAATTTGGCCTTATGTTATTGGTGATACTATCTAGCTACCTTATATTTTACGAGATTATTTTTCAGTTTTCTAAGTATTAAGGGATTTTTCTGTGATCTTTTTCTTTGTTTTATATGTTCTGAATATTTAAGCTTTAGTTTAATTATTAATGCTTCAAGTAGAATTGAATTTTTTGTTCTTACAATCCAGATGGTTTTCTACTATATTCTTTACCCCAACTCAAATACATTTTCCTTCATCCAGTCTTGCAGATGACACCAAGCCAGGGGGAGTAGCAACACTTTAGAAAATAGTCTCAGGATCCAGAGACTGAAAACTCATCCAAAGCAGGTTGAAATTCAAGATCCAAGTTCAGTTGTTTTCTGCCTTTCATTTTCTTGGGTTAAAGTTTCTATACCCTTTTGAGTGCTGTGTAATTTTGCTTATCCAAGGCATTGAATGATAGGTGTGTGTGTGTGTGTGTGTGTGTGTGTGTGTGTGTGAGAGAGAGAGAGAGAGAGAGAGAGAGAGAGAGAGAGAGAGAGAGAGAGAGAGAGAGAGAGAGAGAGAGAGAGAGAGAGAGAGAGAGAGAGAGAGAAAGAAATATCTGCTGGAAGGCATTCTGAACAGTGGTGGGATATTTTACTACCGGTTCTGTGGGCGTGGCTTTGTGGGCATAGCATGGCTTCATGGAAAGGGAAGGATACTGTAAAATATCTATTCCCTCTCCACTCCAGGGGAAGGTTACTGCAAAATCCCCATTTCCTCCTGATCAGCTGGGACCTTGGAGGAAAAAAATAGATGGGGACAGGGCTAGTTAGAGGTGGTATTTACTGGATCTCCGAACTACTCAAAATTTCCGCTACCGGTTCTCCAGAACTAGTCAGAACTTGCTGCATACCACCTCTGATTCTGAAGATGCTGACCCATATCTACATGTCAGAGATACGTTTTAACAAGATGTCACTGTTCTGCACTTTGAGGAAAATCATATTTATATACAGTAGCAGTTACTCAAATAAGAAAATTGAACATTCCTGTTACCATTCCCAAAAGTATTTCCTTGCAATTTTCACATTTAGAGTGTCATATAAAAAAGTTGGCAGGTAGAGGGCAAAAAAGTAAAGATGCTGTGTCTGTGTGATCAAAGGTCCACTTCTTTTTAAAATACATATGATGCATGTATTTGGGTAACACTAGACTTTGAATGGAGAAACCTACTCCTCAGAACTCTTTCCTCCCAACTCCCCACCCATCTGCCTTTATGTTTTAGAAGGATTGAAGCGATATGGACATGTTATTATGTACCGTGAATGTCTAATAGCTAATAGGAAGGGAAATGTTATCCTTTCCAAGGCAGGTGGATTCTAACACCCTGTAATTTATGAGATGTTCCTGTGTGCTAATTCCAAAATGGTCCTTGAGGATAGTAAATAAGATTTGCTGCTCATTAACAGGAGAAAATAGATCTGCCTTATGATGTAAACATAAATCACTGGACTTCATAATAATAGCTGCCTGTGGGTGGGAGAACCTTTAGCTCTGACACACTCCACATACCAAGGTTAACCATTGGTTTTGTTCTAGACAGTAATGAGTGCAAATCTAGTGCTTCGCATACTCAGCAGGTCAACCTGAATGCTAGCTTGTTTGGTCTTGCTTTTGCTTTGTCTCTTTATTTATCCTTTGACATCAGTTCCTCTTTTGTTTTGATCTCTGGTCCACCTATCTTCCAATTTGTCTTCTGAACCTCACTTTCACCCAATCTCTATCAGGGTTATTATTCCCGCATCTAGTTTTGACGCCACCTTAAGTCATATTCACTGCTCTGAATGGCAAATATATAAGAGAAATGTTTTGAAAAAACAATTTAAAAATATCAGTGGCAAGGGGAACAACTACTTCTCCCAGCTGTCCTTGGTCAGTAAACAATTGGTTGTTAGTTTGCTTATCTTAGATGACGTTTGTTCACTTATTTTAATTTTCTTGTCAGACTGATTACACTTTCATTGTGATGACTGATTGAAAGGAAACAAGTCCAGAATAATCAATAATATAATTTTCATTGTATCTTCCTGGCTCTGTCTTAACAGAGATCCTCCAAGAGTGTATCAAGCAAATTCCATGCCAAATGTTTAAATGAATTGAATCCAGTTATATCCAGGATAATCAGGTTCAGTGAGGAAGACTTGGAGTTGTCTGGCAACCACTTGTTCGAGTCTTTTGCCCATAAAGGGAATATTAACAATCTGATATTGTCTAGATCTTCTGGGTCCATTAAATCATTCTTCAAAATCATAGGTTAAAAAAAAAGAATAGTTATGCATTCATATTATGCGGGTAACTAATATGCATTTTGTATTATATGTATTAGTTATTTAATTTAACAAGTTCCTCGTGTCCTTATCATTTCTTGATTAGACTCCTAGAGTGTGCTCTACATTGGGTTGAGTTTTGAACATCTGGAAATTTTGAACATGCCAATACAGCAGCCTTGTTACTCATGGGAATTATCAGAAAAGAACACCATTTGTGCCTCAGACTTTGCATTGGTTACCAATTGATTAATAGGCATAATTCAGAGACCTGGTTTTGACATATAAAGTCCAATATAACTTGGTGTTTAAGAACCTTCAGGATTGCCTCCTTCTATTTGAATAGGCCCATTCAATCAGTTGGCAGAAGTTTTTGATCTAAACCTACATTTGTGAAGTAATAAATTGGAACCCAGAAGGTGATATTTTTAGTTGCTGCTTCAGTCCAGTGGAAAATCCTCCTTTTAGAATTATGATTTCCTCCATCATTTCTAATGTTCGGGGTCTTACTGAAATTGGAACATTTCTGAAGAGGGTTTGATTGAATGGTTTGGGCTCATCTTTATTTTACCTTAAGATGTTTTTTATTTTGTTTGTTAGATATTAGTTTATTTGGTTGTGCTGTAATAGCCTAATTATTTTTCATTATCATGAAAAATGATAATGTCCAATTTCAGTCTGAGCAAACATACCAGCTTAATTTATAAGTGGTTTACTGATGAATAATACTGCAATCAATTACAGAGGGAGGCCGAGAGCCTGCTGTACAAATGCATACATGTGTACTTCAGAAAATACAGGGAAGTAAAGTCTTGTCTGATAAATGGGCACAATGTAGGTAATGTAGATGTTGAGTCCAGAAGCATGCTAGAGGAGGCAGATGGAGAAATGGGCAGCAACAGAGAGGCATAGTTCACAAAAACCCAATAGTCAAACACCAGAGAAGTTAATAAGCCCTGTTGAAGTTGAAAGGATGAGAATTAAGGAACAGAGCATTGCATACTTTCTCTCCATGTAGACATAGTTCCATTGAAGGCAATCTCACTGAGTGCAGTCAGTCAGCTAATTGAGAATCCATCAAGTGGTACTACTGACTATGTCACATTGCTCTGTTTTATCAAGGAAGTGGTTGCAGTCAACTTTGTCAAATGTCTTGCTGAAGTCTAAGTATATTATGTCCAAAGCAATTCGTGGTTCACTAATTTAGTTACTTTATCAAAAAAAGGTTTGTCCAGCATGACCTGTTTATAACAAAACCATACTGGTATCTATTAATCACCTTGTTTGTTTCCAGGTGCTCACAAAGGCTTATTTTTTCCCATGATTTCCCCAGAGATTGATATCAAGCTGATTGACCTATAATTTTCTTAAGGTTCTGTCTTGGTCCCAGTAATCTTCAACATCTTTATAAATGATCTAGACAAGAGAATAGAAGGGGAACTCATCAAATTTGCAATCAACATCAAGCTGGGGGGGGGGGGATAGCTAATACTTTGGAAGATAGGTTCAAGTTCCAGAAGGATCTTGACAGACCAGCATTGGGCTCAATCCAATAAGATGCAAATCCTGTAGTAAGAAAAATAAGGTCCCTCACTTAAGCAACAAAAACCTATTTTCTTGCTTAAAAATAGGTGATACCTGGCTCATCAGTAGTAACTGTGACAGGTATCCTAGTGGACCACCATTTAAGTATGGGCCAGCAGTGTGCTGCAGCTTTCAAAAAAGCCAATGCAATCCTAAGATAACCATAAACAAAGTGATAGCATCGAGACAACTAGAAGTGATAGCACCACTTTACATTGCCCTGGTGAGACCACATTTGGAATACTGCAAACAGTTCTAGTCACCATAATACAAAAAATATGTTGAGATCCAGAAATTGTGCACAGAAGAATAAAAAAGAAAAACATGATGAGGGGCCTGGGAGCTAAATCATATAACAAATGATTGAGGAACCTAAATATGTTTAGGCTATCAAAAAGGATAAGGGAAGACCCAATAACTGTATTCCAGCTTTTGAGGGGCTGTTGCAAAGAAGAGGGGATTGACTTATTATCTTGGGCACCAGAAATGAGGACAAAAAGTAACAGGTGGAAGCTTGTCAAAAAGAAATCCAACCTAGAAGTAAGGAGAAATTTTCTGACAGAGAAATTACATCAATGAAATAGGTTTTCTTCTAGGATTGTGGGTGCTCCATCACTGGAGGTTTTCAAAAAATAGATTGGACAACTATTTTGTATAAAACTCCTGCCTTGAGCAGCATCTTGGACTAGAACCTGGGTCCTCAAACTACAGCCCATGGGCCGCATGTGGCCCGCCGAAGCCATTACTCCGACCCGTGCAGGACCATGAGGCTGCCTCGCTCACATTGCCCGCCCACCCTTCAGCTGAGCACAGGATCTACCTTTGGGAGCCCCACGGGCTAGAACTGAAAGGTAAGGTCAAACAATTTTGGCCTGCAGAGACAAAAATGAGCCGTTTTTGCCTGTTGGGCCTGCAGAATGCTTCTAGAAGTTGTGGGGGGGGGGGAAATGGGACACATGGAAGCCCCAGAAGGCCAAAAATAATAGGCAAAATGGCCCATTTTTGGCCAAAAAATGAGCCATATTGCCTGGTTTTGGTCTGCAGAATGCTTTTGGGGGCGGGTGAAAAATGGGGTGCACAGACACCCCAGAAGGCCAAAAAACAGGCAAAAACAGCCCGTTTTTCACCTCGCCTGCCTCTAGAAGCTAGGGACAGAGAGATAGACAGAGAAAGAGGAATAGAGAGGGAGAGACAGAAAGAGAGAGAAAGAAAGAGAAACAGAGGGAGAGAGAAAGAGAGAGAGGGAGAGACAGACAGGGATTTCTTAAGCTCCTTGGGGCTGAGAAGAATTGCTACAAATCTTGAGTTTTCTGAAGTGGACCACTAGACTTCTAAACAACTGTAAAACAATCTAGTAAAAAGAAAAGGCAACCAAAAGAGCAACATGAAAACAAAAGCAAATAAAACACCCCCAGGAGCAAAACAAATTAAAGTTTAATTTGTGTGCATTGTTCAATGGACTGTTAAATTGGCCACGCCCCCTATTCACATGACCCAGCCATGCCTACTCAGTCACATGACCCACACCTACCCAGCCGGTTTGCCCCCCCCCCCAATAGTCTGAGGGACTGTGAATCGGCCCCATTTAAAAAGTTTGAGGATCCCTTGACTAGAAGATCTCCAAGGACCCTTCCAGCCAGATGATTCTATGATTTCTGTGAACATGTACATAAGAATCCAAGGTTGCCACATTTTCAATAGAGAGGCAATTACTGGCAGATGTTCTTGAATAGGCCAGATTCAAGTATTACTCAGTTATGGGTATTACATCTTTGCTTCTTGTGGAGCCTAACTTGCCTTTGTATGATTCTCCAAAGTTGCCAGTGCATCCTTTACTGGACACCCTCTTCACTTGACCCTTTCTGCTACTCCTGATCTGCCAAGTCAACTTCCATTGGTACACTGACAACCAGTTCCTAAGAGTGACAACTCCTCTGAGATTCATAGACTGAGGTGCCTGATCCAGCAAGTTGCCATTCTTAGACATCTTATGAGTGAGAGGAATTTGTAATTTATTAATACAAATTATAATAACAGTGGTTATTATGGAGTCCATAAAGTCACTTTGGTTATAGATTATATTTAAAATAAAAACTATGGTTGTAAAGAGCAGTTAAGATCTCAGTATATTTTTGTCTTTATGTGAATTTGTTGTCATATTCTGGAAGATCTTATTATTTGATATTATCACATTCAACACCTGTATTCTCATTCCCTCCTTCCCTTTCCTCAAATGGTAGAGATACAATTACAGTTTTCATTCTGACATTAACTAGTAATGAGCTTAAAAATGAAATTATTTTATGTTTTTTATCTGAGAATATACATCCACTGCAGCACATTAACATCTGTTTGACTTGGGTGTTCAGAAATCTCATGCAGTAACATACCAGCTTTTAACACCATATATCATCTCTTGAAACATGAGAAGACACAGGAATCAACTATAAAAATGTTGTTGTTTCTACAGAGGCCAACATCTAAAGATTGTAAATCTATAGTTAGATTCACCTTTTGCACGATGGACTTTAGTATTTGGGGAGGATGAATCTAACTAGAACTACATGCCAGCAGAAGCACATTTTTTTAAATAACCATGCTATGCATGATTCAGTATGGATTTTTAAAGCAGAAATTCAGCTACCCTCAGTTGTTTTTCTAATTCCCACTATCCCTTTTAAGGATTTGTTGTAAAGCCCAACCAAAAATCATCAGGAGTTAGAACAGATCATGCAACCCAGCTCTCTTCCCTCCTCCTTTTCTTTCTGTCTTCATTTTGCAGTATTGTATTTCCACTATTTCCTGGTCTCACAGAAAGAGGCAGTGCTGAGTTAGAAAGACAAAAATAGACCTTTACAGAGAAATATAGGGATCGTAAGTGTGTGTGTGTGTTTGTATGCGCGTGTCCGTGTCTTTATGTGTGTGCGTGTTTGTGTGTGAGTGTGTGTGCACGCGCATGCTGGTGAGAGGAAGACAGCATTAGGCTGATTTCCAGGAGGAGCCTTCTCTCTTTTCACTGTGTGTTAGGCATTTTGTACAGATTTTCGTTCTGTTAAAAAACACTTACCTCTTCCGGAAGTTCTTTATATCTCTTTGTGGGAGGAAAAAGAAACCAACTGTGATCAGAAAACGGCCAGAAACCATTTTATTTGAACAACTGGTGGGAAGAAAAAGGAGAGATACCATCACAGGGATATAAATATCTTCTGATAAAAAATATTTGTTTGAATAGAATTATATATCAGTAGTGCAGCCTGACTTCCACCGTGAGGGAGAGCGATGGGGTGTTTGGGCAACAGCAAAACAGAAGACCAGCGTATTGATGAGAAAGCGCAGCGAGAAGCCAACAAAAAAATAGAGAAGCAGTTGCAGAAAGAGCGACTAGCTTATAAAGCCACACACCGTTTGCTTCTGCTGGGTAAGAAGAATGGTTTCTGCGGGGGAGGGGGGGAGAAGAGGGTGCAATAGTGCAGTTAGTTTTTCCGGGGAGGCAGATATTGTAGACAAACTGCTGTTACGTGTAGGAGAAAATGAGATGGAAATAATGCAGTCCTGTTTTATTAACCACAGTGGGTTTAAAATGGAGAGGTTTGACTAAAGTATGTGTAACAATATTTTGAGAGGAGAGAGATGCTTTCAACCTGTGTTTTCCCGTTTTCTCCTCACCCCAATGTATTTACATCATGCATTTTTCTCTTCTTTTTCAGGGGCTGGTGAATCAGGAAAAAGCACTATTGTCAAGCAGATGAGGATCTTGCATGTAAATGGATTTAATTCAGAGTAAGAATTATTAATACGTATTGGGGGGGGGAGGGAAATTTAAAAAGAATCCAAATAGGCCATTTGGAACTCATTAGCCCAAATAGAAGAACTGATATTTGTACACATTTTGTCGGTGTTGCCATTACACGATAAGCATGGACTTTACAATGACGCATATATATTGCAAGAATCATGAATTTGTATTCTCCTGCCCCCCCCCCCAAATAAAATCTGGTCTTTCTACTGTATTTTACATTGTTGTTACTGCAGTGCTTAATAGGCCCTTGTGTAGCAACAACATGGCGACTACTTACAACAAATACTAAATATTGACTGTATGCATGATTAAAGATATATCATCCATTCATTTGAAATAACTATTACAGAAAAAATATGTAATAATTTTCATCTTCAAATAACATGGCTTATTGTTAATAATATTTCTTTTAGATTTTTTTTAGAATTTAATAATAATTTAGATATGATTGAACTTCTAGAACTGAAGTCATACAACAAAATGAAGTATTTCTGTCCTACATATTTAATTATTTGACTTGCAATATATCATGCGATATTAATCATTTATTTTAGCTAGCTTGTATGCCAAATTGTGTATCAAGATACCAGTATAGTGATTAGGGAAAATAGTTTTTGGCATGGCAAATATTACTTGGTGAACATTTCAGAAATAACTCGAGTAACCAATTGATTTTTGCTGTTGTATACAGAGAAAAGAAACAAAAAATTCTGGATATTCGGAAAAATGTAAAAGATGCAATTGTGGTAAGGCTTTATTATTATTATTATATACACATTTAGCAATTGGATGAAACAAATTGCCAGATGATGCTAATTGAATTGCTATCAGTATTTAATATGTCCTGTTATTTTTTTTCCTAGACTATAGTTTCAGCAATGAGCACTTTAATACCTCCAGTTCCATTAGCTAACCAAGAAAACCAATTTCGAGCGGATTACATCAAAAGTATAGCTCCACTTTCCGACTTTGACTACACCCAGGTAACATTTCTGTTTCTTTCTCCTTTCCAATTTTCAAAAAGAATAGGAGTGCCTTATTTTCCATTTGTGAGGCCTGGACTTTGTAATAAAATTATAATTAAATTAATTGGTATTGCAATAAGGAAAAAGAAGCTGTTCTGATATAATGCTACGTTTTACTTTCCTAAAATATTTAAAAAGATTATAGTAAATAACAGGTATGCAAAACTGCATCAGTTTTCAGTTTTGTGGTTTGTAAAATTTGAGACTGGTTTTAACTTCGCATAGAATGTTGGTGAAAATCAGTGATGCTTTATTATCAGAAAGATTATACTACTTGTAAAAACTGCATTTTCATCCTGATGAAAACTTTGATCCAATATTTTAATTTAGTTTGTGTTAGCCATTCTATAAACCATTGTACAGCTTGTAATAATTTATTTAGAGCAGAGGTTACTTGCATATATTACTCTGACATACACAAATGTTAAGGTTAAAAAATGTAAGCTCACTCCTTTCTTTTAGTCACCTGCATCTATCAGTCTAAATCGAGGAGATCTGCTAATAATTATAGGTAATGCATAGAGCAAGAGGAATTGATGATGAAAAGAACACCATATAAAATTCAGAGTGTACTAGATTTTACTCTCAGAAATCGGAGGCAGATCATAGACTCTAAGTAAGGAATATGTCTTCAAAGATTGTGGGTTTTTTTTAGATTATAGGAAAAGGCATTATACAGAAGGGGAAACAGGGCATAAGACTGAAGATTTGCTGGGAATAGAAAGGAACAGCTACTTCCTATTTCTTTATTGATGTCCTGCAGCCAATAAAATTATTGAATGATTGACAGAAATTTAAGATAGTTTGATTGTGTTCACAGCTGGCAAATAGCAGTAAAATGTTCTTTTCTTTGTTGCACTCATTATGTTGTAAATATAATATGAAAAAAAATACATTCAGGACTACTACTAGAATTGATCAAAATGAATTATGAGGATTCATCTGTAATAACGTAGATTTTTTTGTGTTTCTTCTATATAAGTAACTATATCATTATGTTGTCACTAACTATGAATCCTGAATTTTTTTAGTCTATTTCTCCTGTTTTCTTTTTGGGATAGTATGGGGTTTATTACTAGTTTTATTAAGAATCGCAATACGTTTGTACAACCTCTGTAAGAGACAAATTTGGTAGAGGACTATCTCTTGTTTAGGTTTGTGATATGGTAGAGCTAGTCTATTTTTAAATAAGTATAGTTTAGATATTGTATCTTTGCGTTAAATGTAGCTATTCCGAAAACTGTCCTCATATAGCTCTTTACTCGAAATAATTTGTTAAGCATAATAAACTTTTGTTTTAAGATAGTTAATATTTAACTTCATAACTTTTAAAGCTTCAGTGTTATATCAACTTAGGAAAAGCTATCACTGAATTCAGTGTGATTTTTTTTTTTTTTGTACCAGTAATATAGAATTGTCTTTCGTGGTATGCACAACTCTCTTACAAATGCAAATGCCAGAGATACTAATTTAACTTTTAGTTGTATCTGTTTGGTCTAACAATGTTTTTCTCCTGTTCTTTTATTTATTAAAGTTGGTGAATGATATATGGCCTTGACCATGCCATTCTTTTAAAGAGGCAGATTGAAAATGTCCCTATGTCAAATATATTATTCAAATAATGCTTCATCAGAAAATGATAGATTTGGTTTAGATCTAAAAGTAGGAATGTTGCTATAAAGTGAACCTGTTGGTTTTCTAACTAAGAAAAATCAAGTATGTGTATTTAGTAAACCTCTTGGATTGAAGAAACATAGGAGACCTTCTCAAAGAGTGATATGGCAAAGCATTCTAAAAACATTCAAGCATAATAATATAGTAACCTGCTATTAAAAGCATTAAAAGCAGAGGCATCCGCAGGTGTTGGTTCAAAAAAGTCAAGATGTGACTGCATCTTTAAAGCACCACGGTTTTTTTCTTGTGTGTTATACTCATTGCATACAAATGAGAAGAGATACAGCTTTGATTGCATAGTTATATCTGCCATCTTGACTTTTTTGACTTATACTGTGGATGCCCTGAATAAAAGAGGGAAAAGTCATATTGTAAGCCCCTTGACTCAACTAACACTCTTAGATTCTTAGTCAATATGTATTGCATATAAACATGGGCTAATATTTTTGGGAAGGAATTCCAGAATATCTTAACTGCTTCTAATGCAGAATAACTGTTGTGTAATGCTAACCTAGAATTTGGACAGTTGTTATTTAAATGGGATAAATACATCCGTTCTGTTGAACAACATCCTCAGCAGTGGTATCATTGATACAATGAACTTCCATTTTGAATCATTCACTTCATTTTAGACGTTCCATAGTGGATAATAATTACATTATTATCATTGCTCTCCTTAGGGACTAAGCATCTTTCATGATGGAGTCCCTTCATTTTATTCTTACAACAACAGGCTTATAAGGTAGACTACCTCAAAGCCAATCTGGCTACACCAAAGTCAAGTGCAGGCTGAAACCTATCCCATTACTGCACCTTAATCATTATTCAACCTTAGTATTGTGCATAGGTACAGCCTTTTTGTATTTTAAGTAAAATGCTTAACCACATATTTTTACAAGCACAAATATGTGTAAACTATTGGGAGTCAGATTTGAATTTCTCTACCAGGAAGGAATATATATATATTTCCTTCGGTTATATAATTGTGGTGTCTGAATGCATGTCAAGGGGGAGAAGAGAAAAATATGTATCTTTGTTTACGGAACCTTTGAATGCAATTGGATTTTTCCCCTACTAATTTATTATATAAGTCTGCCATTACATAAATACAGATAAGATTTCAACCATAGTTGAAATTATATTTAAATCAGTTAAATTTAATTTAGAGTAAAATATGATAAGGATCAGGCTGTAGGAATAATCATTTGAAAATGAAGCTCTCCTAAATCATCAAAATGTATTGGGTATAGATTCAGATTGTGTTACTAAGAAATAATATATAGAGCGTTTCTATTCTAATATAAAAAATAGTTTATAGTAGTAAAGTGCAGTAATTCTGACATCAGCACTGGAGTTAGCATTTCTTTATTGCTGCTGTGTTTTCACTTTATTTGATTATTATTCTGTTCTTTGGTACTCATTGCTTCTTATTTTGGAGTTGTTAGTGACTATGTCTGAATGTATATAAAGGATGTTGAAGTATGTTTTGATACAGTAATTATAACTTCAAATTACATTTATATGGATGTGTGTATGTGTGTGTTTTCTGTGCTATAAAACTTTAATTTGGCAAGTAAGTAGTTTTTATACTGTACACAGCTCAGAGTCATATTGCATGACTTGGTGTGCCTTATCACTTATCAATAATTCAGTATGTATTATTTGCAAAAATTAACAAAGCAAATTGTATGAGCTATAGGTTACAGTAGTTGAGTCATGGTGGACTTAGATGGAGGCTGCCATTATTGAAGTCTTAGTTTTTGGAAGCTCTTGATACTACTGGGAGCATAGCCTCTGGCCTGCTTGCAAGCATCATTAATTGGAGACAAAGTATTGTGGTGGTTCCACTTCTACCTGGATGGGTAGGTCCAGGTGGTGGTATGGGATAGGAAGGTACTTTATTATGGAGTGCCTTAAGATTCTCTATTTTATTCAATATCTACATGAAACCATTGAGTCATCTGTTGGTTGACTTGGTTTCAGGGGAGGTGTGATAATTATACAATATGCAATGTCTCATTTACATATCTCCATGCTTAGCCTATTGGGAGATATGATGGAAGTCATGACCCCATGTCATGACCCAAGTCTTACAATAGGAATAGATTGCATTTGAGATAGTCATTCATACCTTTGTCATTTAGATATTAAATTAGTGTAACTTATTCTATGTAGGCTGTCCTTGAAGACCACTTGGAAACTACATAGTCTAGAACATGGCAGCATGTACATTTCACCTGCAAGACCTACAGTGATTACCAGTAATTTTCCAAGTGAAATTCAAGGTTCAGGTCACTGAGGGCTGGTTATCTTAGAGACTACTTTTCTCCAAGTGTTTCTGCCTACCATAAAACACCATACGACATATCTGGAAAAACGATAGCTTGTTAAGGGTCCAAACCTATCAGGAGATAGGGCATGGGTGGGTGAGGTAGGTGATTATGAACATTCTTTGTAGCTATTCCCCTGATTTGAAATAGTTTCTCTTCTTGGATGAGTGTGGCACCCTCATGGCTTCCAGATGTAGATGAAAACATGGCTTTTCGGAATGGTTAATTAAAAATAATAGTGACAGGTTAGCAGGTATATTTAAAATAATGGTAATCATTTTAATGTAGTGAAAATAACTAGAAAGGGTTTACAGTTTCAGTATAATTGTATTTATTTTTATGGTGTTTTATATGTAGGTTCTGTAAGTCATCTAGAGTCCATTTGGTTGTACTCTGATCTCAAACACAAATCGGAGAAGAGTGCCTCAGCCATAATTAAGCACCTAATTAAAACTATGAATAGTACAATACAATAGCAGAGTTGGAAGGGACCTTGGAGGTCTTCTAATCCAACCCCCTGCCTAGGCAGGAAACCCTATACCATTTCAGACAAATGGCTATCCAACATCTTCTTAAAGACTTTTCATTAAACTAGACATACCCAGTTTCTGCAACCGGTGCCTGAGTTCAAATGTAAAATGTAAAAAATTACTGCAGGAAATTCAAATTATAGGTCTTCTAGTATTAAAGAAAGGAAATAAAGGAAAAATATACAAGCCCAACAACGTTTCAACAATGTAATGTTGAACATTGTGTAGTGTATCTGCTAATAGGCCTTCAACTCTCCTGTGTGAATATTCCATCAAGCAAATTCAATTGGGATAAGTTTTTATTACATCTTATTGAGTCACACTTTTAGTACCGTAGCATTACATTTCTATCCCTGTGACTCTACATAGCTTTGATTGGCAGGTTTACCAATGGATGATATCCCCCCCCCTTCAGTCCCCACCACATTTTTCATTTCATTTCATCTTCCTTTTTTCTCCAAAAAATTTTTCTATTAGTATATTCTAAAATCTCTGTTTCTGCAAAGGAGAACTGAAGCTGTCAACATGTGGAGCATTTCTATAATCTTTTGATTTTTGGATAGCCTGAAAGCAGTAAAAGTGCACTGGTTTGTTGCCTAGCAGCAGCTATGCATATCCATGCACAGGTGCTTCTGAAAGTGGGAGAGGAGTGGAAAGAAGAGGAGGAAAAAGAACCGCAAGATCAGGAGGGACTTCCTCTGTTCTTTGTTTCATAATACCAGTCTTTTCCTAAGTGTGCTGCCTTGAATATTTACTTATGAAAAATGAGAAAAGTAGAAACATGAACCTTTCTCTGAGGAATCTCTAAGCAGTAACATTTAGGGATCAGGTTTACTTTCTTAATCTCTGCTCTCCATCTCTAGAGTCTAATTCGTCCAAGAAGATGACAGTGGCACAGTCTATTCTCTGAAACTGGCTAGGGATATTGTTAATTTTTCTTACAGATGATAACATTTGGCTCATAAAAATTGCTTCTGGTCATTCCTGGTGGGGCCTAGATCTGATTCCTATTCATAAGGTTACCATATCCAGACTGCAGCAATCAAGACAACCAGTAGATGATGTCTTAGAAATATACTATATTGCTGCCATATAGTAGTGGAAAATTTTATAGCCTTGATTTGATAGTCCTTTCTGAAAAATTAATGGCTTGTTTATTTTATGTTACGCATATAGAGGTATCTTTCAACTTATGTCTGTAAACCACATTCCCAATTTCTTTAAGTTAACTGAGTTGTTGTCTCAAGAACATAGATCTCACTGCTTGAAAGCACTGAGAGTCACCTAAGAATTATGCCCATCCTCTATGGTTCAGTTTTCCTTAAAAATTCCTTCGTTATAGCAATAGTAA
This sequence comes from Thamnophis sirtalis, assembly GCF_051295495.1. Lineage (NCBI taxonomy): Eukaryota > Metazoa > Chordata > Lepidosauria > Squamata > Natricidae > Thamnophis > Thamnophis sirtalis. The sequence goes on from NW_028261382.1 coordinate 155,452,171, forward strand.
GTAAATCAAAGTTAATGAATATGTTAGTGCAGGCAAAGAGTATTTAAAGATAATTCTTCTAAAGAGAGTCAAATGCTCTGGAAGATTGAATCCAGTACACCTGTATTATCTGGTTTACCTCCTTTGAAAGCATTCTTCAGCTTCAGATAACAAATTAAATCATTTGCTCTCTAGAGCAATTAACTCACCCCACCATTTTCTAAGTCTTACAGGCTGTCACAAAGAAAGCATTCATATCTGACTCCTGGAGATAGAGAGCAGGCCAATAAAAAAATGAAGAACAAAGTTGGTGTGTGTGTAAATCTAATGCCAACTACAGTAATATAAAGTTTTTAAAAAAGAAATCAGAGCAAGCTAAAAATGCAAGAAAGAAAAAAGGGAAAATACAAGGAAATAGCTCCCAATCTTCTTTACTGTAGTACAATTATAAATTCTTACTTTATGATTACAACATAATTCTGTTCTGTATAATCATCAAAACCATATTTTTTTAAAGTTCTTGTTTGTTTGTCTTATACAAAAAATACATAAGTGGTTTTGAGTCAGTAAAAAAGGTAGATACTGTCTTTTCTTTAATTTAGCCATCCATCATATTTACCAACCATTCGTCGATTGTGGGTAGCGCCAAATTTTCCCATTCTTATGCATGTAGTAATCACAATAACAGGAGCCAGTTTGCTCTAGTAATTAAGACACCAGGCTAGAAACAAGCTGTGAGTGCTAGTCCTGTGCTAGGCATAAAAGCCAATTGGGGGACTGTCAATCTCCCTCAGCCCAACTCACTTCACAAGGTTGTGATTGTGGGAAAATAGGAGGAGAAAGTAATATTAGTTACGTCTGCCACCTTGAATTAGTATAAAGAAATAAAAGTGGGATAAGAAGCTAATTAATAAATTATATATTCATTTTTAAAAGACTCTGAATCAGTAAATGTATGTGCATTCAGAATTTTATACTTTTTTACACTTTCACCATACTTGTTATACACATTTCCAACATAAATATGAAGCTCCTTTATATATTCTAAACAATTTCCCTGTGACATATACCCATAGTACATTATTTTATAGAAGTTCCCTTTTATAAGAAATGGATGGTCTAGTGGTCAATAGATAGATAAATATTTATTTTTAAAGTGAAAAATAACTATTTCAAATATGAAGTTAATTTTATAAGCAGGCGGAAAGATGCTGAAGATTTAAGAGGTGACAGAATTATGGCAGAGTGGAACATTGATGGCCCTAAGGGCAGCTGAGGGAACAGAAGGAAAGGAAGGTGATGGGGAGCAGAAGTGACATATACCAGACTTGTACACATTTTGTTTTATCAAAAGCCAGGAATAGCCATATGTTCCCAGTTTCTGTTCTGTCGTTTTAAAGATGTGTATGTATATGGAATGCTTAATGTCTAAAAGTGCTTATAAAGTTTAGAACATTGGTGAGTTTCAAATTTCCTGACTTCCAAACTCAAAGGGCAATATATGGGGTCTACATCAACAGGGGAATAGTGTCTAAATCATAGGAAGTACAAGTAGTGCTTAACATGCAACCACATTGAACCTAGAATTTTTATTGCTAAGTGAGACAGTTGTTAAGTGAACCATGCTCCATTGTATGACTTTTCTTGCCACAGTTGTTAAGTGAATGATTCCCCATGATTTTACTTGTCAGAAGTTTGCAAAAGATGATTGCATGACCCCAGTACGCGGCAACCATCATAAATATGAGTCAATTGCCAAGCATCTGAATTTTGATTACACGACCATGAGAATATTGCAATGGTCATAAGGGTGGAAAACAGTTATAAGTCACTTTTTACAGTGCTGTTGTAATTTCTAACAGTCCCTAAATGAACTGTTGTAAATTGAGGACTACCTGTAACTGTTCCATTTTATTTTGCACAGGTTAGACCTCAGCTCCAGTATGGTATCCAGTTGTGAGTACCATTCAGATAAATTAGAACAGAAGGAGGGTGCCAAGGGTGATCTAGACAGAAGTTAATTTCTATGGAGTCATAGCAAAGAAATTTCAAGCATCTGCGCTTCAGAAGAGAAAATGCAAGATAGCTGAACTATATTACACAAAAGAAAATCAGAAACTGGTCTTTTTCATATTGATGTGCTGAACATGAAGCAGTGAATTGCAACTATAGGAAGCCTGATCCCAGCTGACTGATAGGGGGAAAAATAACAGTAAGCAGTTCAGTGGTAAAAATAGTTATGGGTGTGTTCATTGGTTATATTCAGGCAGAATAGCTATATCTCAGGGCTGGTTTAATTTGGATTCATGCACTTAGTAGAATGATTGAACGTGATGATATCTCTGATCTCTTCCACTTTATATCATATCTCATCACTTCTCCATGGGCCAGGAAGGCAAATATTGCTATATCCAAGTAGTGTTTGAGAGGTACTGTATGTTGACAGTTTCTCTGCAGCTTTTTGGAAGACTAGGTTGTCAACAAAGATCTAGTTAGCTGGATTTAAGTGTTCCCAAAACATGATTGTGTATAATGAATGTAATCTGTACAATTATGAATCTATTTGGCTTAAATTCAGCTATTGAAGATTTAATTGACTGAGTCAAGTGATCTCTTTTCGGTTATTTCCATAACCCTCTCCCTAATAAATTCACTCCAGAAATAAACACCCTGGAATTTCTTTTGCTAGTTATTTTAATGTTTGGTCCATTATTAGAGCTGTTAGAAAAATAATCTCAATTGATGCATAATACTGAAAAACATAAAACTTTCAAATTCTTTTTCTAAGGATATTTATAAACATTCACTGTAAATTTAACAATTCAAAGCTAGCAATATTTTCCTGATTCAGTATTGACCATGAACAATATAAAGAAAAAATCAGGAGGAATACATTATAATAAAATTATGACATATACCCCCTCTAGTTTTTTATTTTTTTAAAAAATGTGGGATTTTTATATGAAAGCTTCTTAGTTCAGCTAGAAGATAGCTAGGTAGCAAAATGCTAGCTTTTGTTGCCAACTGGCATAGTGGAGGAAAAATAGTAGAAATCAGTAAGACTTTTTCGTTGCTCTGAAAAAATTTACAAAAGTGCAGTATGTTACTGGATACATAATTAATATTGCTTTATTAAAATTCTGTAATGTCAAATGATCTTCCCAATGTTGCTATGATCCACCTTTTCCTTTTTTTTGCAGTAAATGCTTTTCTGTGATTTTACGTGTTGCTGGGTTATTTTTCAGCCTGTTTCTCCATTGGTAGTTGTTGCAAAGCAATTGTTCATGTCAACAACTTGTTCTGGATTTCTTTCTCATGTGCCCTCAATTCTCTACCATGGTAACATTGTTAGGGCTCTTCCACTTGAATCCTAGTGTAGCAGCTGGGGAGCACTATTGTTTAATAAATGGTGTTCACTAGAGAAACAGTGACGATATCAGCTGCTAATACATTTACATGGGAATTTTCAAGTACACAGTGCTCTTTTATTTTAAAGCTAAACAGGTCTCATTATTCCCCAGGCAGAAGATTGCGTGTCATCAACATGTAGAGTTTCCAGAGAAGGGTAAGATAGAAGTGAAATATATATCCCAGCTTTGTTTTTTTCCCTATTTAAGCTCAAACTGGATTTATTTATTTATTTATGACATTTGTAACATATTATAACCAATTTTAGACAACTTCCAATCTAAATAAGAACATAAAAACCATATTAAAACTATAAAACTAAGCACATCAAAAATATCAAAAGGATAATCGTCTGTAGATATTCTCAATCATCCAAGTCATGGTTGTCCCAAAGTTGCTTTTAAAAAGATAACTGGACTTTCTGGGTTTTTTTCTTTGAAAATATTTTGCTTCTCATCCAAGAAGCTTCTTCTGTTCAAAAAGCACATTTGGGACAAAAGGATGTTCAGGAAACTGAAAGCAAGAAACCTCTATACCAGTGGTTCACCACCTTTTTTTTGGCCATGCCCACCTAAGCATCTTTAAAATCCTGATGCCCCCCTGTGACATATAATTCTTACTTTACTCAAAAAGTGAACTCTACTCACGCGGAGGAAGGCTAAAAGACCATTAACTTGGTTTAAACAAGGTTCAAATTGCCCCTATTAAAAATCAAATTGCTCCCCTGTGGGGCGTGAGCCCCACATTGGGAACCACTGCACTATGCAATTAACTATGGATTTGATTCAAATGTTGTATGATACTGACTAGTTCAAAGGTTTTGGAGGTCATAAAAATGGTTTCTAGGCTGTCTTTGAAGCCCTACTAGCTGGAATATATAAAACCATTTCTATACAAGTAATCTTCAATTTATGACCATTCGTTTAACAACTGTACAAAGTTAACAGTGTTGAAAAAAGTGACTTTTCACCTGTCTTAGAGCTTATGACTATCTCAGTGATCCATGGTCACTTGATACAAATTCAGGTGTTTGGCATCAGCATGCATTTATAATGATTTCAACTGCACAGGCACATTATATGTGGTAGCTTGCTCAGTAGTAGTAACTCTGAGAGGGATCTTGGAGTTCTAGTAGGCAACCATTTAAATATGAGCTAGCAGTGTGCAGCAGCTGCCAAAAAAGCCAACATAGTTCTAGGCTGCATAAACAGAGGAATAGAATCAAGATCACATTACCTTACCATATGTTTGCAGGTGTTAATACCACTTTATAATGCCTTGGTAAGGCCACACTTGGAATACTGCATCCAGTTTTGGTCACCACAATGTAAAAAAGATACGGAGACTTTAGAAAAAGTGCAGAGAAGAGCAACAAAGATGATTAGGGGACTGGAGACTAAAACATATGAAGAACGGTTGCAGGAACTGGGTATATCTAGTTTAATGAAAAGAAGGACTAGGGGAGTTATGATAGCAGTGTTCCGATATCCCAGGGGCTGTCACAAAGAAGAGGGAGTCAAACTATTATCCAAAGCACCTGAGAGTAGGACAAGAAGCAATGGGTGGAAACTAATCAAGGAGAGAAGCAACTTAGAACTAAGGAGAAATTTCCTGACAGTTAGAACAATTAATCAATGGAATAACTTGCCTCCAGAAGTTGTGAATGCTCCAACACTGGACATTTTTAAGAATAAGTTGGATATGGATTTGTCTGAAGTGGTGTAGGGTTTTCTGCCTAAGCAGGGGACTGGACTAGAAGACCTTCAAGGTCCCTTCCAAATCTGTTATTCTAGTCTATCTTGGGTTTGCATGACCACTATTTGTGACCTTCCCAGGAGGTTTCAAACAAACAAAGTCAATGGGGGAAGCTGATTTTGCTTAACAGTTGTATGATTTGCCTAATGACCATAGTGATTCATTTAATGACCATGGCGAAAGAGGTCATAAAATTGGATGTGATTCACTTAATGACCACAAGTTCCAGTCCCAATTGTGGTTGTAATTTAAAGACTATCTGTATTTGCCAGTGATCTTCAAGATCCTATTCCTACCCGTTTCCCTGAAAATAAGACCTCCCCAGATAATAAGCCCAATTGGGCTTTTGAGTGCATGAGCTGAAAATAAGCCCTCCCTGGAAATATTGCAACACAGTAGCAGCCATGATTGACCACGCTCTCTGCCTTCTGCAGCGCAAAAATAATAAGGCCTCCCTGAAAATAAGGTCAAGCACTAATTCGGGGGTCAAAAGTAAAGTAAAGTAAAGTAAAGGTTATCTTTAAAATCCAACAAGTTTCCAAAGAGATTATTAAAGTGCATCCTACACAAAGATAGTTCTTTAGACTTTCATGAATTACAACTGTCAACAATTCTAATCACCCAGAAAATGGTGTAGCAGGGGTCAGCAAAAGATCCAGCCTTTCTGTTTTTGTACAACCCACAAGCTAGAAATGGAAGGACATGCATGCAAAGGCCAGAACACCAGGCCTCATCTGAGTTCCTGAATGAAGAGTGGGGCCAGGATGTCGCGGGTGGTAGCCTATCAGCAGTCTCCATCTTGGCAGTGCAGTATAGTCCAATGGCTGCCATGCTCCTTGGCCATGCTTGCAAGCTGTCCCCATGGATGTAAAGGAACAGTAGGATCTGGCCCTTTATCGAAATAGTTTGCTGACTCCTAGCTTAGAGATCCACAGGCAATTCTCACCTAGTAATCATTGAGAATTGAAATGAAAACAGGATTTTCTTGATCATGCTTGACTTGCTGGGATTTATTTTTATAAGAGAATAACATTTCCTCTTGGTGTATAAATGTGCCTTAGTGACCTGGTTGACCAAATCTATCCAAATAAAAGCAACAATTAAACAAACTGCAGAAACAAGGAAAGATATTTCAACATTTAATTGAAATCTTATAACAGAAGGTTTTCTGGCACTTATTTGTAATTGTAGATGAAGCAAGTCTCAGAAACTGAACAAGTTAGATTGTTTGATTAAATAGTTGCAGAATGTATATCCTGTAGTAGATTTGCCACTGTGAGAATTTCAGTGGAAGAAAAATATTAAATTCATACTGTATATTTCACTTAGAAAAAAAGCCATAAAATGTTCTGTCATTAGTACATTATTATCCTAATCACTAAAATGGATACGACATTTTCTAAAAATGACTGGAAGTGTAAGGATAAGGTCAGATCACTTTTTTCAAGTCTGGTGGCTATGCTGTGAAGCTTAACAGATTTCGAAAGTGATTCATTTCAGACTGAAACAAAACTTAAAAGTAGAATCTACTTTTCAACCTCCAATATTCTTACTAAATTTTACTGAACAGAAAATCCCACACTACAACTGAATTAGCTCTGTATATCATAAATACTGTGAGGATGTTTTCTGCCTCCTATTGCAAACAAAGTTTGATCTCTCTAATAGAAGAATGACTAACCATTGTTGGAGTGTGTTTCTATGACCAGAATAATTTTATACTTTAAAATAAATTTGACATACAATTTAATTGAAATAGGAAACAATTTCTAGATTACAATTTAATATAGATTCATTTTATAATTAACATTTTGACATTTATATTGTGTCTAGTTTACAGTCATTATGAATTTCCAGATTTTTAGAATGATGTAATCAGTTACTTACAATGAACTAATGATATATTGAAAAATTATAGTTTCTATAATATGTGTAAACCCCTTTTTTCTAACCTTGTATCTTTTTTTGTTCTTTTTCTTTGTTTATATTTTTCCCTTAAAATTGTCAATAAAAATATGTTTGAAACAAATATAACCTAAGGATATGCATATACTATAGTATTTGTTCATAACTGTTTTATCCAAAACCAGCCAACTACTATAATTAATCAGCTTATAATCACAATTGGGACCAGAACCTGATTTTATGACCTTGTTTGCTATGGTGATTAAGCAAATTATTGCAGTTGTTAAGTGAATCATGTAGTCATTAAACGAATCTGGCTTTCCCTATCAACTTTGTAGAAGTCAGCTGGTAAGGTTGAAAATAGCAATCACATGATCCTGGGACACGGCAACCATCATAAATATACACTGGTTGCTAAGTGCTTAAATCTTGATCACGTGACCACTGGGGATACTGCAACAGTTGTAAGTGTGAGAACCCACTGTATATTTTTTTCTATTTGAATCGTTGGATAACTTCAATGGAGTATAGAAAATTTACCCCCCAAAATAATAGGAAGCTAATATTTTTGTGTACATTAGAAAACAAGTGTCATTTGCATCATCATGGCACACACTAGAACCTTTGTTATATGGAGGCAGTGTCACAATGCACAAGAAGGGTGGAGTTTGTACTGTGATGGTGCAATGCTCATTTTTTTCATATGGCACACTTCTCCGATGTCTCCAATATAACAGGAAAAAAAACCTCCACAAAAATCCCTTCATGTAATTAGAACTAGTTCGATATATTAAGGAGGAGATGTACATTTTCACTGCTTCCTCATTCATTTTTGTTTATGAAGGCTTATCATACACTTGTAGCTTATATTTTTTTTGCTGTTTATATTTTTATAAAGTAATGGATTTTTATGCTTTATTAAAAAAGAAGGGATACAATATTATTAATCTTACACAGAACCAAAGTGGGATTTTATGAATAGTACTTCCCACAAACAGGAATCTTTGTTCTGATATCACCAGCTCCCACTCAACGAGTGATCAGGTGATGGCAAAATTTTCCATCCATATGGTTATTGGATGCAGTTATTACTGCAACTTTGATGAAAGAAATGTAAAAAGGACAACTTTATTGATTTAGGACATAAAATTGACTCCATGTAATTTATCTGTTTTCAATATTTAGGGTATTGTCACCCACTGACTGTATAATGTGAACATGTTGTAATATGCACAGAGAAGAACAAACGTCAAGAATTATAATTGTAACCCCCTTCCTCATTTAGTTAAAAACACTGTCGTGAAGAATTACAATAAACTCTGTGAATTTGCATGCATGCAGCTTCGGTTTGCACATTTGTTTTTATGGTTTAGGAAAGGTCAATTTCACATATCTGCATTATGTTGCAAGATCCTAAAAAATAATAAGCTTCATTTTAACATTTCATTAGATGTGACAATAATTTTCCCCATAGAATAGTTTGTTTTTCAAAACAAGCTCTTCAGGGAAGGAAGTTTAAAGCAGTTGGTAATTGTTCCTGTAGATACTAACGAACTTTGCCCAACGCATAATACGTATATTGTGCTACTACTAGTTTAGAAACTTTTATTGTACCAGGTTTTCATGAAGCTTGAACAGAATGTGCGGCAGACTGATCATCATTACTGTGGTGCTAGCTAACATGAATTGAATTCGATAAACTACTTAGTATGAGCTTTGAATTATTAACCTAAGTTTGGGCAAAGTGAGAGAAGGGAATACAATTTGTATAATATATGACTTTAAGGGCCTTGAAACATGTTATGATAAAATAGATTATATAAATAGATATGAATGTTTTCTAGAACCTAAATCGTAAAATTTCTACATATTCATAAGTAGTGAATATGAATAAACTCAATTATTTGAGTCATAAGCTAAATACCGTATTTTTTGGACTATAAGATGCACTGAAATATAAGGTGCATCAAGATTTTGAAGAGGTAAATTTTTTAAAAAAAGTTTTTGCACTTTGCAGGCCTCCCAAACCTTCTGCATGCCTCGTTTTTTGTGAAAAATGGGGCATACAGAGAGTTTGAGAGGCCTGCAAAGTACTCCTGGGGGCTGGGGTAGGGCAAAAACAAGTAAAAAATGGCCTGTTTTTTGTGAAAAAGAGCTAGTTTTTTTTTAAGGGCATGCATATGCTTTGGGAGACTTGTAGAGTGCTCCTGGAGGCTTGGGAGGGCAAAAACGGCCTGTCTTTTGCTCAGTTTTGCCCTCCCAGCCCCCAGGAGCACTTTGCAGGCCGCCCAAAGCCTATGCACATCCATTTTTGCAGGAGCGGGGGCGGTCAGGAGGCCAAAAATGCTGTATTCAGTGTATAAGGCGCAGCCAGATTTTCACCCTCTTTTTGGGAGGAAAAAGGTGCGTCTTATACTCAAAAAATATGGTAACCAACAATGTTTAAGTGTGCAAAAACTGTCAGCATATTCACTACAAATGTCTAAAGATGTGGAGCTTTCAGGTCTAAGGCTGAACATGCAGAAAGCTTCACTCAGTTCAGGTTTGAGTGGAGGATTCCATGGCTACAACCCAAAATAAGAAGTTCACCATGATCCCTTTCAGGCATTTGTATAACTACTGCCAGCAGCACCTATATGACATGCACAAAGGAGGGTGCTTTAAAGAATCACGAAAAAACCATGAGTCAGGAATCTGATGCCACTGTTAAAATGGCATTTGCTATCTTAGGACATTAACAAAAGAATTAATAGAATGCAGCTCATGGGAAGTAATTGTTCCATTCTATTCTACTGTGATCAGACCATGCCTGAAATAATATGTCCAGTTCTAATCACCATAGCTGGAAAGAGAGAGTGACACATTAGAGCAAGTTCAAAGAAGGACTACCAGAACAATGGGAGGACTAAAAATCAAGCCTTGTAAGGAAAGCTTGAAGGATTTGGATAATGATGTTTAGGAGATGGTATATGGTAGCAATCTCCAAACATCTGAAGGACTGTCAGCTGCAGAAGATCTGAACCAGTGGGCTAAAAGTAAAAGATGATTCAGGTTTGATGTGGGGAGGATAAACTACTTAGTTTATCATTGCACCTCACTGTTGGAGATATCAGGCAGTGAAACATGAAGTGCTCCTTTGCTGTAGATCTTTAAGCAAAGTCTGGATAGCCATCGGTCACTATAGTATAGCCTTTATTGTCATTGTACATCATATATACAACAAAATTGGTCGAATGATCCAGTGGTTCTTGCACTTAATAAAGGATTGGACTAGAACCGTGATGGCAAAACTATGGCACACGTGCCAGAGGTGACACACAGCACCCTCTCTAATGGCATGCAAGTTCAGCTCCACCATGCATGCGTGCACGTCTCCCACCACCCATCTGGTCTTTAGGGTCTCTGCTGCACATGCGCAGGGGTTGGGGCATGTGCAGAAGGCCACGTGCATATGTGGGGGGAGGGCATGTGCAGGAGGACCATGCATGCATAGGGGGCGCACATGCATTGCATTTTGGGGTTTTGGCCACGTTTTGGGCACTCAGTCCGGAAAAGGTTAGCCATCACTGAACTAGAATGACATTTAAATCCATTTGCAACTCTCTGACATTATTATTCTGTTAAGTTTCCAACTTTTTTATTGAATTTACTCCATAATACCATAATTGAGGTGTAACTGGTTTGTGTGTTCCAGTGTACTATGTGAGAACCTGGGATCTAATCCTCTAAAATAATAGATTTTAACCCAGACGTCTTCAGTTATGTTAGCATTGACAGTCTTGTGCAACGTTTAATCTTTGGACTCTGCTGCTCTCACTGAATTTACAGCTTTCTAATTAAATGCGTAAGAGAAGTGAAAAAAAACTCTCTGGCAAATGTCTCACATATTAGGGGAAAATAGTAGGAAAGATTGAAGCTACTTGTTCTATTGCCTTAGATTCTTATTGGGTGAACAAATAATGCTAAAAAAGCAGATCAGGGATTTAGTTCATCTATTAAAACATTAATAGGCTAACTAAAGCAGATAAAACAAAGAATATTTTTCCTGGATTACCGGAAGCATAGCAACTGGTTGTCAGTATATCACCACTTCAGTGTTATGCCGCCTACAGCCCTGGAAAGTACGTAAAAGTAACTCTGATTAAGAGATCATCTAAACTGAGATTTTTCTAAGTCTACTGAGTCTACAATTAGCACATGTTCAGTCAACAATTCCTGTAATAAAATAAAATCTTCTGTATCTTCTGAGATCAGTATCTTGTTGAAAAGCATTTTATGATAGTAAAAGAAGTTGTATTTTGAAATTCAACCAAAGATAAACAATTATGACCAACATTGATTTTTACAATAATGTTATAAAAACAAGCATTACCACATCAGATAATATAACTTAACTACGTCTCAATGTTGCACAGTATTTATTTATATAGTAGTATCTGTGAAAGATTTGAAAACATCATGTAAACCACTACACCCAAAATTTTATTAAAATTTGCCTTACCATATCTTGACGTTTGTAATGAGTAGTATGAAAACAAGTAGAATGTAATTGTAAATGATTAGTTAAATAACTGTCCTGGGATCAGCCTCAGTCAAATAGGCACAAGTTTGTGGCTGGTTAGTGATATAAATGTTACGTCTAAAAATAAGGAGGCACATGTTCAGATTTTATTTAGTAAGACAATAGACTAATTAAGCCTACATCCTGATAAACTATCGTTGTGGTAATTTTTTGTTAAGCTTTGGGATTTTGCAATGTGCAGTTTTTAATAAACTAACTGATTGGGTTATCTGGAATTCCTTTTAGCCAATGGACTCCAATTAAGTGGATGGGATGGTCTCTAATAGGACTCCTGCCATTTATAGGCATAATTCATGCCCCTCCTTGCTACAATATGGGTCCCGGGTATGTGTAGTGACCTGGATTGGGAAGAAGCCATTGTTTCATAGTATTTCAAAAGTCAACTAGACTTTCTTGGGGGGGGGGGTTCTCCTTGAAAACGTTTCACTTCTCATCCAAGAAGCTTCTTCTTTGCTTCTTTCATTACTTCTCTTTAAGATTGGGTGACGCTGCCAGCTTTGAAAGATATTATGGTATGTCTCCTCCTTACAGGGTTCTCTTCAGTGTTTAATAATGATTGCACAGTCCCCATGCTGTGTGTCTTACAGTCTCTGCTCAATTCACCAGGAAAGACATAGACTAAGTCCATTTTGTAAAACAATGTCATCTAATAGGATTCAGCAGACTACTAAGGTCCCTGACCTGTGGAACAGTACTCCTTTGAAATCTGGATGGTTTCAACCCTATCTGCCTTCTGGAAAGCTGTGACGGCCTGGCTTTTTCCCAGGTGTAAGTGTGGCTAGTGGAACCTTATATGTGTATTAGTGTTGTGAGTTGGTTCTTAAGGCCTCATGAAGTTATCTTTGAATTGAATTTTTGGCCTTGTTTCATATTTGTTTTATAATATAATTATTGTGAGTACTGTTCACCACCCAAAGCAATTTGTTTAAAATGAATGGCTATATGCATTTTATAAATATAAATAAACAAGATCTTCCTTAGTGGGGATTCAGCTGAAAAATACTCTAAAGTCAGGTTTCAGGTTTGTGCATGGATGGAGGCAGCTGGCTGGTCTTATGAATTCCTTTTGTAGGACCTTGCCAAAGGTAGAACACAAATCTTGGTCCTGTTCAATTCTGTCCAATAGATCCAGTTGCAGATTCCTCCTGTCGAGGGACTGTTGGGATTTGGATCAGATGAAGCAAGCTGAAAATGAACACTAGGAAGATGGAGTGAATATTCATTCATTGTGGTTTTCTCTCCGTCTCCAGTTTTGCTCTTAAGTGAATGGTATAGCCCCTGAAGGAGCAGGTCAGGTAACTATTCCCTAAGTTTTGCTAGAAGGCAACTGGAGCATAGGCTACTTTCAAAGCAGTTACATCTGTGAATATCTTCCTTTTCATTAGAAGCTCTGCCATGGTTGAAGGCATTGAGGAATATGATCAGGAACTACCTCCTCAACAATGGCCCAAGAAGTCATGGGCCGTCAAGTTTATTATAGTGTTTTTTTTTAAATCTGAAATTGTATATAGCACAGTAGTGAAATGTAGCATAGTGTAGTGTTTCTTATTATTTATATTGTAAATTAATACCTACATCTTCCATTTTGGATTCAATAGGCTGTCATTTCTCTTCACAGTTTCCCAGAATGCTGAGAGTAGATTGCTGATACCATCATTCATTGTGAACAAAGCTAATTCTTTCCATCTCAATTTGGACTTTAAAGTTAGGGCAGGATATGGTGATGTATCCTTGCTACCCAGTTATTTTATTACCTGGGGGCAGCTTGTGAATTTTGAAAATAATTATAGGATGTCTGGAAAGTGAAGAGTACCAGCTGGTTGTTTCCCCCTCCTGGCTTATCCAATATTGACTGGTCTTTCTCCTTGTGAAAGGGTTGTTTTTTATTCCTGCTTAAGTCCATTGTTAAAGAAATCATCTAACTCAAAAAGGTTGGGAAATTATCAGTGTGACAAAATATAAAATTTCTGGCTAAGATAATCAGGAATGCAGCAAATTTATATTTTTTCTTGAATCTGAACTGCGTAATAAAGCACCACCAGCTTTTTCCTACTTTGTGGTGCCCTCCAATTTCCAGTGAGAATTTCCATTGACTTGAAATTCTGGGAGTAGAGTTCAACTCATTTGGAGGACACCAAGTTAATTTAGACATATTCCAACATGAGTTTTTAGCCAGAAAATGGGACTGCTAGGTGTTCCTTTGCTGGAATTGAATAGAGGAGTCCATGCTGCTGTTTACATAGTTCAAGAAGCAGGTACATGTAATGAAATGTCTAATCATCAGTAGAATAGCAGAAGAGGAAAATTAATTGTTATAAAAGAGAAGTGTTTGATCATGTGATCATAGAAGTGCTGTGACAACAGTTTTAAGTGCAAGGACTGATAAGTAATTTGTTTCAGTTCTGGTTAATTTGAATGGTCCTAAATGAATGATTGTAAATCAAGAACTGTCCATATATGACATGAGTCAATTAAACACATATTTCTGCTCATTTAAATGTCTACTTGCTATTTATGTGTAGTTGTTTCCAGCTTCAAAATACGGAAACGCTGTGGTTTGGACATCCTTTCTTAAGTCACTATTAACACTTCCTGTGGCAGAAATAAATAACAATAAACTTGCAAAATGTTTCTTATAATCAGCTAAAGGCTTTTCTATTCTTGGACATTTTTTTGTCACTCGTCCTTGAATAACTTTTTCTTTCAGAAATATTTTTGGGTGAATTGGCATGTCCTGCATGGATTTTTAATAATATTCATAACTGGCTACCTTGAGAGCCATTCCAAAATTTTTATTTTTCATTTCTGTAGGGACTGATCTTGGCTGATCTTGGTTAATTTCAAAGTTTGTTACAGATTGTCTTGCTCAAATATTCAACTTCTTTTCATCTTCAATTTCGTCATTGTCTGCAGGTTATTATCTTCTAGAATAGGTTAATTAATTAAAGCTATTCCTTCTATTCAGATCATATTTTATATGTCATTGGCTGCCACACATCAAGTAGCATAAAGCAACATTTAACGATTGGGAAATGTTCTTTTCTTCAAATGTTGCACCCCTTTTTTTCTCCAAAAGTAACCTGTGTGCTTGTGGGCAACGGTCCAGTTTTTGTTTCATCAGCTCAAAGCACTTCTTCAAAAACACAACTTATTAAGCTTTTGCATACATTATAGCCAATAAGAAACTTGGCCAATAATATTAAGGCAAGTATGAGCAATTATCTGTCCATGGTTGCTTAAAAAAAATGACACCAGAGTTTCTTGCCATTTTTGGATGGGGACTGGATGAAAACAGTAATATAAATCTTAAAATTGAGGTTTTTTTTTTAAAAAAAGGGGAAAATAGATTGTACTTCAGTTTTGCTTAGATGTGTGATGTGAGTCAACCATTTTTTATATTTAGACCACCAAATCTTAAAGACTATGCAGATGGTTTGGAAGAGGTTAGTAGTAAAGCTAGTGTTGATATTGTGGAAATTAATGAAACTGAAAATTACAATGATGTTATTGCAAGGATGTGACTAGCGAGCTAAAGTTGTTTTCTCTGACATTCTAAGTCTTAGATGTCTGAGCGATATCAGGATCTTCTTTTGATGGAAATTCCAGATTGGGTGATAAATCCATTTTCAGATACTGAGGAACTTGGGGCAGTGGAGGAACAACTCATATAGCTGCAAAATGACATTGAGCTGAAGCCAAAGAAATCATACCAAGAGTTTTGGTTACAGAAAGAAATTTCTAATTGCTATCCTGCTCTATGGACAGTTGTTAAGAAGCTCCTTGTTGCATTTCCAACATCATATTTGGTGGAACGTGGCTTCAGTGTGGTCATCCAACTTCTTTCCAAGCAAAGAAATCAACTCCAGATTACTGAATGTAGTGATTGAAGACTCCTGCTAAGTGACTTAAAACCAGACATTGGGAAACTGATATCATTTCATCAAGCCTATCCATCACATTAAGAATTTACTGAACAGTGAAGTAGTTACTAAATTTTACTGAGTTTACTAAGTTTCTAGTTACTAAGGTTTTTGATAAATGACTATCAGACTTTGAAAACCTGGTATCACTGGATCATGTTCAACAGTTTTGTTGAATTAACATTAACTAAAAAGGTTTTTAAATTGGATTTTGAACAAATGTGTAATTAATTGTTACAGTTCTGAATTTTACTGTTACTATCTTCCTTCAATCATGCAAACCGCCCAGGCAATGACCCCCCCAGCCATGCCCACCAAGCCACTTCCACAGAACCGGTAGTAAAAAAAATTTTTTTTGAATTCCACTACTGGGTGGGGGGCACTGAGGATCAGTTTATAGCACCAAGGGGGCGGTGGACTGAAAAGGGTTAGGAACCACTGCATTAGATAAATGATTTTGTGATAAGATCAGATAAAAGGTTTCTTTCTGACTAGTTCCCCATACAGCTTTTTGTTGTATAAACAATACTGTACTGTGAACCTGTGGAAAAATGTCAGCTAAAGGTTTCAGCAAGTTGTTTGCAGTGATCCATGGTTCTGTTTTGCAGTTCTGTGCAATTTTCAGGCAATTCTAGGAGAGGTGTTTTTATTTGGGATTTTTGTCCTCCCCTCCTCTTTTAGTCTTCTAGATATTGCCTTGACTTCAGCAGTTGCACATAATTTTCTCACAGTTGAAATTGCAACCTGGAACCATTTGAGATTTGTTTATAGTCTTTTTTTATTTGTTAGAGTGAGCATTTTTATATGCTCAAATGGCTTCTTAAGGAGCCCTTGTTTGTTAAAAGTAAACAAAACAACACTCACAACCAGAGAAAGGGTGAGAGTATTTGCTCACCTCTGGAATTACCTTCTAGCTAAGGGTAGTAAATCACCTTTTTGAGTAGTATTAATATTTTTAAAAGCGGCTATCTATCACTGGGAGAGTATTGCCATTGTCTTATTTTGAATCTGCACTTCAAATTTGCAGAATGATGGCATGTTGGTGCCTAGAGATCTGCATGCAAAGGCCCTTTGAATGCTAAGGGATAAAAAGAAGAAATACATACTGAAATGAAATATAAAAAATCTGGCTTGGATATAAAGCCAGCATTTGGACCGCTGTGGACAGCCTTTTCAAGGTTAGTCTTTGTGAGACATATCAGAAAGTATACAGTTGACCTTTTCAAATTGTATTTTTGGGAGGAATTTTTGCTTTAAAAAATGAAAAAATGGAAAATTACACTATTGAATTGTTTTTCTTAAATAGTAACAGTGCAAACATAGGGGGTTCAGGGGATAAAGAGATGAATAAGCAGCAGTGTCGTGATGCAACAATATTGCTGATCTCAAATCACATAGCGGACCATCTTAGATCCAACTATAAGTCAAGTATGAAAAATACAGTAGCACTAATTTGTTGAGATGGATAGGACTGTGTTGTGTGCATATATTAAAATATAAACCAATGTATAGAAAAAGACTTTCTAGATTGGTTGATACAAATTCCTTTATAATAAAATAGAATTCTTTATTGGCTAAGTGTGATTAGACACACAAGGAATTTGTCTTTGGTGCATGTGCTCTCTGTGTACAGAAAAAATAAATACATTAATCAAGAGTCATGACATACAACAGTGATACTCATAGGATACTAAATAGGCATTCAAACCATACTAGAAAATGAAATAAAACAATATAAATTGTAACAATATAGTCATAAGTGGGAGGCGATAGATAATAGGAAGGATGAGAAGAATAATAGTAATACAGTCTTAGTAAACAGTTTGACAGTGTTGTGGGAATTAGTTGTTTAACAAAGTGATGGCATTCGGGGGGGAATCGTCCTTGTGTCTAGTTGTTCTGGTGTGCAGTGCCCTATAGCGTCGTTTTGAGAGTAGGAGTTGAGACAATTTATGTCCAAGGCATGAGGTGTCTGTACAGATTTTCACAGCCCTCTTTTTGACTCGTGCAGTATACAGATCTCAATGGAAGGCAGGTTGGTAGCAGTTGTTCTTTTCTGCAGTTCTAATTATCTGTTGAAGTCTGTGTGTGTCTTGTTGGGATGCAGAGCCAAACCAGACAGTTATAGAGGTGCAGATGACAGACTCAATAATTCCTCTGTAGAACTGAATCAGCAGCTCCTTAGGCAGTTTGAGTTTTCTAAGTTGGCACAGAAAGAACATTCTTTGTTGTGTTTTTTTGATGACGTTTTTGATGTTAGGTTTCCATTTAAGTCTTGAGATATGATAGAACCTAGAAACTTGAAGGTCTCTACTGTTGATACTATGTGGTAACATAGGAGGGTTTCTCCTAAAATCTACCACCATTTCTACGATTATGAGTGTGTTTAGTTCAAGATTGTTCTGGTCGCACTACAAGGCTAGTTGTTCAACCTCCCATCTGTATGCAGGTTCGTCGTTGACTTGAATGAGACCAATCACTGTTATATCATCTGCAAACTTCAGCTGTTGTATCATCTGCAAACTTTAACTGCTATTCATAGAATTTGGTCTCTAAGCACTTTACAATCCTTGTTTTTTCTTCTCTGCCATCATTCCAGTTTTTCAAGGCCCCTTTTTTATTATGGTGACCAAAACTGGACACAGTATTCCAGGTGTGGTATGACCAATGCATCATGAACAATCGTATCACTTTTAGTAATCATGACACTCACTCTCTGTTGATGCGCAATAAAACTGCATTAATTCTCTTGGCAGCCATGATACATTGCTGTCTGATATTTAATCTGACAGTCTTTTCACAAGTACGACTGTGAACCAGGTACCATCTCTTTTGAACCTATGCATTTGATTTCTCCTGCTTACCGTATTTTTCAGGGTATAAGACGCACCGGAATATAAGATGCACCAAGGTTTTGAAGGGACAATTTTTTTAAAAAAAGTTTTTGCACTTTGCAAACCTCCCCAAAACAGCTGTTTTTTTGTGAAAACTGGTCCAGTTTTTTTTAAAGGCATGAATAGCCTTTAAGAGGCTTGTAGAATGCTCCTGGGGATGGGGGGGCCAAAAATGAGGAATAAAGGACCCGTTTTTCACAAAATGGACCCTTTTTTGTCAAATAAAGTGCATGCATAGCCTTTAGGAGGCTTATAGAGTACTCCTTAGTGCTGGGGGGGGGACAAAATTGAGCAAAAAACGGCCAATTTTTTGCTCATTTCTGCCCTCCCCAGCCCCTAGGAGCTCTCTAAACGCCTCCATAAGGCTATGCATGGCCATTTTGGTGAAGGGGCGGGACTTTGGGCGGTGCGTTTGATACTCTGAAAAATACGGTAAGTGCATAATCTTATATTTCCTACAACTGAAGAACATTTTGTTGGATAAGACCTACTGTTCTAAATTATCACAATCCTTTTGAGCCTACCTTTTGAATGTTAGCTGTCCACACCTCCAACTCTGTATAATCCACAAATTTTATGAACATCCTTCATTTATGAAGGTGTTGAAGAACAGTGAACTCAAGATAAAATCCTAAGGCACTGTATACTTCCCTCCATGTGGGCGTACCAGGGTAGATAAAAATCGATGTTTTTTTAAAAAAAAATATTTAATGGATTTTTTTATTTGCATCAAATTTATTTTAGTAAAATGCTTTTGGAGTAAAAATCTATCTAAAGATAGTTTTCTATTTAAGATACATTAATAATTTAATAATGAATAAGTTTATTCATCATGAAATAGATCTTAGTTATGTAGCATGAGGCTGTATATTCTGCAATATTTACATTTTTGATAAACTCATTCAGTAAATCCAAGCTCTGCAAGCTAAATAGGAAACCTTTATTTATTTATTTATTTATTGCAAATAATAATATTAAAGATTCTAACTACCAGCAAGAATGAGTCCTTACATTTAAAGAGTACCTGTAATTTCAGATCAATCATAGCAGCGTCTGTTAGCGAACATCTACTCACCTGCTGCCTGCCATGTCCCTCACCTTGTTGTGTCACTGCTGCATCACCAGCCATCACATTAAAGTGAATGGGACTGTCAGTGCGTCAACAGCGGGTCAAAGGAGGAGCCGCTGTGAGACAGAGATGATAGTTGCTCTTTAAAAATTATGGTTTAAATCAAGTCGGTTTAAATCAAGCCCTTTTATGAGTGATTTAAATCAAGATCCACCTTGGGATGTAGATCTATTAAAGTCCACATATTGACTATTTTTATTCAGCCAGATGTGATAGTGGGACTATCTATCCCACACTGTTCTAGTTTATCAAAAAGGAGGCTGTAGTCGGCTTTATCAAATGCCTCACTAAAGTTTGAATCTACTACATGCCTAGCATTCCTTGCTCCATTAAGCTAATAATTTTGTCAAAGAAAACAATAAGATTTGTCTGGCATAGCCTGATCTTAACAAAACCATGCTGGTTCCTGGTAATAACCATGGTAGTTTTTGTACTAACAAGCCCAGTGCTTCATTATCTTTTGCAAGATTTTCCAAGAAATAGATGTGAAGCTCGTTGGTCTGTAGTTTCCTGCATCCACTTGTTTTCTTTTTAAAGTACTGACACTGGCTCTTCTCCACTCGTCTGGCACGTCTCCTATTCTCAAAGAATTTCTCAAAGACTTCAGGAAATTTCCCTGCTGGTTCATTTAACACTCTGAGATGTAATCCATCCAGTTCAGGATGTCTTCATATAATGATAGAAACATTTTAGGTTACTTTGCTGTATATTTTTGCCAAATTGTTTGGAAAGGTACACACATTGTTGTGCTGCTGGATCCTTGGAAGGTCCTTGATCACAGTAAAGACCCACTGATAAGCTGGGTCAATTTCAAATCACTTTCTGATTCTGTGGAAGCCTAACTCCATGAAAATTATATACACTTATAATCCTGATAGTCTGGATGTGTCTGAATTTACAGGATGATTTATATCACGGGTGTCAAACTCACAATGTCACGTTGCCATCACGTAACTTTCGTGACATTTTTCCCTTCGCAAAGGTGGGGTGGGCATGGCCTGCACATGGCCTATCCAGCCCATGGGCCGCCAGTTTGATACCCTTGATCTAAATTTTCCAGCATACTTTTCAAATCAAGTTGGAACATATTGTTATTATTTCTAAAAGAACTGTGTGAAAATAAATAATTTATAATGATGAAAAACATAATTGATTATACAAAATTATATAAATCAAACATATAAAAGTTTGTCATCTACATTAGGTAAATGAAGCATGATCAATATTGTTTCCCTGTTTCCTATTTTGTAGTTCATTTACTACCTAGTATTGCTTGTGACAACTATATTACATTAACTGGTTTCATGTAGATAGAAGAATTGGAGAAATAGCAAAAATGTAGAAATGCTAATCATAGCTAGTGACCAGAGAGAACTTTGTCATTAATTGAAACTTTTATTAAATGCTTTATTTTCAAATAATAGTATCTACTGAGAAACTCTGCCTTTTTATTGAACTAATGTGTATGAAATATTGTTGAAAAAGTATATAAAGTTGTTCTTAAACATTACTAAGCAAATATTAAATGGTTTGCATCAGTATCTTCACCAATTTGAATAATTTTACGTGAATGCAAGTTGTATTTTATCTAAAAGATAAAATAAAGTCCCAATCAAATCTGCTTGTTGGAAAAAAAATGTAAAAGGTTTTTAAATGGATGTAATGATATTACCAAAAATGTTCTGAGTATTGTTTCAAAAATGTATTTAGTATACAGAAAATTGTTTCACTGAGCACTTGGTATCATGGTGGAGAAAAATATTTTGTTAACTTTATAAAAGATTACATCATACAAATCTCTGGGAGCTGTGTAATATATCTAAAAAAGGAGGAAGGGGTTTACCAATTTTCTATATTAAACAATGTTTTCTACTAATAAAAAGTACAATTAGATCCCCAAAATAAATTATGAATAATCACATGAAATTGGAAAAATATTTCCACTTTTTTTAAAACAAGAAAAAAAAATGCTCCTGTGAAAGAAAATAACGCTCAGTAATTAGCAAAGTAATTGGATGATTATTGCATACCTAGAAATTATAGTAGAAAAAATATCTTGCCGTTGACCAAGATTATTTTCTCCCAAGGGTCACTGTCTTAATTAAGTGTACACTAAAGCAGGTGTACAGTGAGACTTTGAACATAATACATGTCCCATAGCTGCTAAGTTGGCTATTCCTAAATGGATTTTAATGACTGTTATGCCTTAGGCTTTGTGCTAATGAAGCTTTTGTTATAAATTGGAGAGAGAGAGAAAGAGAGAGAGAAAGAGAGAGAGAGAGAGAGAGAGAGAGAGAGACTCTTGTGAGAGATTTATTTGTGTATTAGAGTCCTCTTTGTTTGTCTTTGTTGCTAGTTTAGCACAACAAGCTGCTGTGTCCCCATAGCAAAATAATCTCCTTCTTTGAACAAATCCATGTACACAGCATGGAGAGATACAAGTGTTAGAGCCATAAGGGTATTCAGTCTCCTCAACAAAATGTGATTATCCTGGGACTAAGGTTGTTTATTTGAGCTCTAGGTGTACAGATTTTTATTTTAGATTATGTTTAACATGTTAAGCAAATAATCTTGAGAGATAGCATTAACATTTAGAATGATTATCTATTTTTCTGATGAGAATGCCTAAATTGATACCAGTATTATGTTATATCTTGTTTTAAGGTTCATCCATTCAGTTCCTATTATCATATAATTTAGTCAAACTTCTGTCCACATTAATGCCGCATATGTTTGAAACAATTGAATAAACTTAAAAAGTTAGAGTAGGTGTTTTTTTATTTCAAGCTATTCTCAGGTAAATAGCAAAAGTTGAAGTAAAAACACAAAATACTTGTATGATTCCACTTTTCTTAAAACTGTCAGGGACCTTTGAAAATATTTCATAATTATTAAAATATGTTCTGCTGTTTTTAAGAGTAAATTTCTACATTTATTCCCCTCTCCATTAATGCCAGAGCCAGAGAGAGAAACTCCTACAGGAATAACAACAATCTGTTTGTTTTGGATTATGGCACTTTTAAATAAAAAACAAAAAGTTAATTCCTATGAATTGCCTGTAAGTAATGCTGCTTGTTTTAGAAAACTGGTGCAAACAGTCATACAAAGATACCGTGACCCGTCAAAACCGCGCTCGACTAAGCCGCGCCCGATTAAACCGCGTCACTGATGTCATCAACAGGGCGACAACAGCCAGCGCGGACAAAGAAGGGCGCTTTAAATAGCGCTTTGAAAGCAAGCCGATTCAACTTAAGGTAAGGGTTAGCTTTAGGGTTAGGTTTAGTGTTAGGTTTAGGGTTAGGTTAAGGGTTAGGGTTAGGTTAAGGGTTAGGATTAGGTTTAGGGTTAGGTTAAGGGTTAGGTTAAGGGTTAGGTTAAGGGTTAGGTTTAGGATTAGGATTAGGTTTAGGGGGGGTTAGGTTTAGGGGTTAATTTTAGGTTTAAGGTTTACAGCATGCTTCTGTCTCCGCGCTGTTGTCACCCTGTTGATGACATCAGCTACGCGGTTTAGTCAGACGTGGTTTAGTTGAGCGCGGTTTTGTGGTGGAACCCAAAGATACTAGCTTAATCAATTTTCCAGTCAGAGAGCAGAATATGATACTATATAGCCAAAAATAGACTGCTAAAGAAAACCCCACAGAGGATTAGAAATACAGGTTCAAAACACAAATTTGCAAAGTGCATTCAAAAATTCTGCAAAATTGAACTTTAGGGTAATTTCTTAAATTATTGAATAGAGTTTATTTCTTGTGCCTTTTTAAAACATTTTGAACCAACTTGGTCCTAGTTATGAGAAGGAGCTGTACTAGAGATATTTATAACTACATCACTTCTTACAAAATTCCTGACTATATTCATTACTCAAGGATTCAGCTTGAGACTGAAAAAGTTTAGTGGCAGTACTAAAATATATTTTCCAGTAAGTCTATATTAGGAAAATTCATGGTTCCATTTCCTCCACTATATTTATCAAACCTCTTAGTCCAGAGTTATAATAAATAGTAGAGGGTTGCAATTGTCTACATGATTTGAGATAGTTTGTTGCATGAACTTAAGCTTATGAGAATCAATTAAAGAGCTGTTTCCAAACATTTGAATGGTTGTCTCATAAATTATAGAACAAATGACTTCATGTTATAAGAACAAAAAAAATTTTTAAGACTAATCACTAGGAAGAATTTCCTGAGGTTATGAGCTGTTCAGTAGTGGAACATAATTTTTTTAAAGGAAGTAAACAGTGATTAGAGGTTTCTAAGTAGAAGCTAGGTGACTACCTATCAATTCTTGCCCAGTAATGGATTTCCTGTACTGGCAAGATTGTTGAATTAAGTGATTTCCAGCATGATCATAAAATGTTATCCTGTTGACTTCAGAAGTATACATTTCTGATTAAAAAATAGATAGCATGCATCTTTCCTGATGAATCTTCATTGGTTTTAAAAAGTACAAAATAAAAGCATTTCTAGAATCACATTCCTTGATTCTAATACCAGTTTTTTTGTTGCACTGATCATATTGTATTGATTTTCAAATATTGAAGGTTTCCCCTCTCTCCCTATAAACCTGTGTGATCACTCACGCATTTGTATAGTTTTTGTTGGGACATTCTTCTCTTCTGAATATTTTTACCTGCATTAAATATTGATATCCTTCTAGAACTAAAAGGTTTCTTCTGCTCAAGCCTACTCCTGAACATAATATTTTCAGTTTTTCATATAGTATTGTGTTTTCAGTATATGTTTCCATCCATTCCAGTGAATTCTTTTTTCCTTTAGGACACATTAAAAGTGATAATTTTGTGACAAATTGGGAATAGTTCCACCCCAAGACTTTCTACAGCAGTGTTTAGGAAATCTCATGTTGTGCTTCCTTATTTTACCCATTCTTCTCACATCAACAAGGGACACAGTGGCTCAGTCGTTAGGACCCTGATATTAGTCGCAGTTTGAGACCCAATTTCCGAGAGATGTACTGAGCTCCTATCACTTGTCCCAGCTCCTTCCAACCTAGCAGTTTGAAAGTATGCAAATGCAAGTAGATGAATAGGTATCATATATGAGCACAGGGAAAGGTAACAGTCTTTATTTCACCATATGCTTCATGTTGTGGCATGATATTATACCGGCTACATGACCACAAAAACATCTCTGGACAACCTCTTTGACTTAAGAAACAGATGAGAACTGTCCCCTAAAGTCAGTCACAACTAATGGGGTAAAACCTGCTGGGAAACCTTTTTTTACTTTTTATCACATCAACTGCTAGAGTACGTGGTGAAATCAATGTATTTTTATGTTCTTCATCCAATATATTTATTTAATTCTCATTTTATAACCAGTTTTAAAGCAATTACTGTCTCAGTTCCGTCAATAGTTTATTTTCGTGTCTAGGCCTTTAACATCCAACTTTTACTATTTTTCTCAATAATTTTTCTTCTGTGGTTAGATTTATAGGTACCGCTTGAAAAAAAAGCACAAAGTGCATTTCATGTTGTTAGTTTACATAATTTATCATCATCATCATCATCATCAAACTTTATTTGGTCAAAAAACAGATTATTATGTAATTTATAACTGTGGTTTCATTCTAGTTCATTTTTATAAATGCATAATTGACATTTATAGGTCTTTGGTGTTAGTTTACATAATTTGCATAAATAAATTTGCATAGATGGCATAAAATGTAAATTATGTAATTATACAAATTAAATTCAAATATAAAAGGTATTTGTATTGAATTTATAAACATTCCTCCATTGTCTGTTAAATCAATATTGAGGACAAGTGTATACAGTCTTGTCCCATTGATCAAAGAGTTGTAAAATAAGCTGGTGGAAAAAGTTCTATGTTAAAGCTAAATTATGTGGAAGAGTCCTTTGTAGTTGCTATGAAGCCCTAAAATTGATAATGTCTTCTTGGAAGGTCTCAAAACCATGCTTCTAGCATTCTGCTATAAACAAGGGATGCATTTTACTTTCTTTGCATCCATACTGCCTGGCAGCTCAACTAATTGAAGGTTTATTATTTTAGATGTTCTACAAATTCAGGAAAATATAATTCCTGTATTTGTCCATTTGTGGGATTCATCCTTACCCACCTTGTATTATAATGCCACTCCTGAGAATGTTGCCCTCCATAAATGCTAAGTGTGACCTCAGAGAACAAAATATTGCCCATCCTTGTGTTAATTTTCATATCTATCTTTATTTCTTGCTTTATTTATAGATTTACAAACAATCCAGGAAGTTTAACAAAAAGCTAACCCTTTTAATTTCCCAGGCAGTTAATTCTTTTTGTTTTATTTTGTAAGAAGACCTTCCTGATGTTGGCTCTATTCTGGTGTCATTTTATATATATTGTATTTTTCAAGATTTTTTTCACCTTTAAATTGCTTACATCTCTTTTTTATTGTTGTCATAGTACATAAGAATTCAAAAATAAATTTAAGGGAATTAAACGTAACCCAAAGGTGCTTTTCAAAAGGCAACTAAACTGAATCAGAGTGCAAATGGGTGTGGAACCTTCTTGGGACTATTGAAAGGACTGTATTGTACACAGGGGATAGGTGATGTCACATCCCTCCCCCTTTGTTGAGAAGGCTGTTCAATTTTAATATAGATTACCTCTTTGACCCCTCTTTCAAACCACTGGTCCTCTCTGTCCAGAATGTGGACTTTGCTGTCTTCAAAAGAGTGACCTTTGTCTTTCAGATGCAGATGGACTGCTGAATCTTGTCCTGATGGGTTTATTCTCCTACATTGTGCCATGCATTTGTGAAGTTGTTTTGTTTCACAGTGTACAGATCTGCACATGTCTCACGGCATTGCACAGCATATACCACATTGCTCAGTGTGTGTTTTATCCTTGGAGTGGACAAGTTTCTGCCTTATTCTTGGGTTTAAAGTGTGTACGTATGTTATTGTTGAAAATCCTCCTGAGCTTTTCAGATATTCCTGCAACGTATGGAATGACAACGTTGCTTCGTTTGTTGTTTTCTTCTTTCCTTCCATTCCCCACCATTCAGCCAGAACTGAAGAAGCTTCTTGGATGAGAAGCGAAACATCTTCAAGGAAAAAACCAAGAAAGTCCAGTTGCCTTTTGAAAAGCACCTTTGGGACAACCATGACCTGGATGATTGAGAATCTCCATAGGCAGAATTAAACTTAAGTTAGTAAGAATTTGGGATTAAAGTTTCAAAGCAAATATATCATGGCATGTGGCAAACTCTTAGAACTTTTTAAAAAAATCTGATACTGGAAATAAATAATTCCTGAAATGTAACTGCAGTGATAAAGGCTTTAAAAACAAGGGTCTAAAATTGTCACTTCTTGTTGTTGAGATGAGCACTATATAAATCAAATAAATAAATAAATTTCCATTAAATTAAGATAACTTTATCATGTAACAGTTTAAATTATAAACCTATTAACTACTTTAGATTTTCCTTAGAGTATTTTTAAAATTTAATGTTAAATTAAATACTCTGATTTACTTATGGACAAGCCATTAGTGAAACAGTTTACTTCAATTAAGGCTTATTTGAAAATAGAACTGTAACTTGCATTAAGACAAAGCTATCATTGTAATTAAGAATAGTATACAATAAACTAACATTAGTAGCAGAAGTTAGTGCTGGAAAAAGGCAGACTGTATTTTTACACAAGACTTTATAACATTTGTAAAAAAATAAACCTTCATCCAGACATTCTGTCACTATTATGCTCTTTTGAATAGAATGTTTCTTGTACATTTTACACTGTACATTGCCATTTTCTTGTACATTTAAAAAAATATATGTCATAAAAAAACTAATTTTAGACTTTTAGAGTATTTTTAATAGCAAAATCTATATGTACTTCTTATTTTCACTTTCATATGCTTTGAGGCAAGCAAAGTAATTTTGGAAGTGATAATATAATAACATTCTTGGACTCTGAGCCAATGAATAATACTGTATATGAAAATAACATTTATTTTTAAACGGGCGTTTATTTTCTCCCCTTTCCACTTCCTTTTCCAACAACATTACATTTAAAATAGCATCTTACATTCTGATACCCATTCATGACTCAGGGAGAAGTTAAATGGGAATTGTGATACATAAAATCTATAATTAAAACAGACTTTATCCAAATTAAACTAGAAAAATCATCACCAAGTACATTACATTCTAAAGATTATACATTAAATTCATAAAGTAATATCTCAGCAATTTACAGTATCTCTGTTTAAAACAGATATATACCTAATATAACTTTTAATAGATTTTTCTTTTCTTTTTTGAAATAAAAGTTAAAATAACATTTGAGAGGCAATATCCTAGAAGGCTCCTTTTAAGTGTTAAAAATGTTACATGATTGTTTGCATAGAGTCTCAGTGTACTAATCAAGCTGCCTGCTTAAATGTTTTAATAAGTGGAATGATTTATTTAAATACTTTATAAAATATATTATTAAATTTCCAATTTTCAGGAATTCTTTGAACATGCAAAAAAGCTCTGGGATGATGAAGGAGTAAAGGCGTGCTTTGAGAGATCAAATGAATATCAACTGATTGACTGTGCACAATAGTAAGTACCACTTCTAGGAAAATCCTTCTAAAATTGTGTTCTCTGTTTTGTTACTGGAAGCCAGTGGAAATATGCATAAAATGTCTGGGATTCTATCTTAAAAGGCAAAAGAAAATAATTTCCATTGTAATTTTATCTGAATCATTCATTTAACTAAAAAATCTATTAACCCCCTTTGTTAATAATTACAGTTACTGATTCTAGCAGTATATAAATTGTAACGTGTTTCTGTTCACATAATATAGATTCAGTTTTCAGTTATAACATTGTTCAAGGTCCTTGAGTTTAAATAAGATTGCATATGTATGTCTAATAGATTTGGTTTTCCTTTCTTTCAGCTGATTTGAAATTTTAATTTGTATAGGAAGGCATATTAGTATATAATAGAGGATTCGTGATGGATGGAAAAACCTGCAGTCCACTAAGATACTTTATTTTATTACATGCGCTTTAGATACACAGCTAATAAAAACATTGCACATTTTCCCTTCTAAATAAGAAAATTAGGCAGTTTGATTTTATTGAATAATGGAAAATATCTAATGCAACAGATAAGCTGTAAAATATGCTGAAAACTTTTAGGGGGGGAAATAAATAAAAAAAGAACAATAACATGGTTGAAGAAAGATGCACATACTTAAACTACTTTGTTGAAGTTTTAGTTTCTCTTGTTTCAGAGATGAAAAACATATATAAATTTCTTATTAAAAAAATAAATTTCCATGATATTATTGTCATTACTTCTGTTGTTGCTAATTACTGCAAGAGCTGTCTGATGTAGTTTAAAATAAGCATAAACTAGTGGTTTATGCTTATTTATGTGTCATTGTAATGACTAAATAATAGATTGTTTGCATAACTGTATGAATATTTTTAAGATATATTATCCCTTACTACTAATACTACTATAAGATACTATTCTTTCTTAAAATGTTACGTGCATTAGGATTGTGCTGATTTGTAGCTATTGTGAGTACCTGAGATTTCAAATTGCTCACAGTTGCCAAGGATGTTAGCTATTCTCATTTGTTGCTTAACTATTCACTTAACAATCTATAGATGTACTGCAGGGATTAAAAAGATGTAAGCATTCTCCAGTATGCTGCTTTCAGAGTATGCAAGCGTGGGTTAAAACAGTCTATCTGCCCTAGGACTGAGTGAGTTTTTTCTCTTGACCACGCCTCCCTTTGCCTCAATTATTCAGTTTAAAAAACTTAGTTCGCCCATTTGGACTGTTATGGGGAGCGCTCCAGTCCTAGAGCAGATATCTGGACTCCCCATGTTATTTTGTATTAGTTTTTGCCTTTGTTTTTTCACTTGTTAATCCTACGAGGATCTGAAGTTCATTTTACAGGTATTTAAACTGCTGAGTGGGCTCCAGGCCGTTTCTTCACCCGCTGGTTGCACGCGGAGCAGGGAACGTGAGTCGCTTGTCTGGCAGTGGCCGGCGGGCGAGGGGACGGTGGGAGGCTTCCTGTTCGGTGCTGTTCCCCACCGGGCTGTTGCGAAGGTCGCACAGTGCGCCTGAGCGTTCCGGCGAAGGCAGCAGTACTCTTCTTGCCCAGTAGAGGCGGCAGCCATTTTTGGAGTTTTGCACGCTTTCACTTTCAGCTGCGCGCGCAGCAGCCACCATTTTGTGCAGCCTTGTGGACAGAGAAAGCACTTGAGCGCCGTCGGAGCAAGGAGAAGGACATTATTAAGCACCTCAGCCACAGACCGCCACCGAGGAACGCAGGCCTTGTCCGGGGCGCCGGCCAGGCCTGCCTTCCTGTTGCCCACCTCTCAGAGCCTCTGAAGGCAGTAGGAGGAGGGAATCCGACCCTCGGGCAGCCCTCTCCTCCCCTTTAGTCTGTGGGCGTACTTAAGCCGGCTGGCTAAGTGCCCGGTGCCCAGCTACTGCATTGATCTTCAGGTCTGCCCAGAGAACACCATGGCAGACGACAGCAGGGAGGCGCAGGAGGTGCAGGCAGGGCCCTCCGCCAAACACAGCAGGCTAGACCCTCCACCTAAGGGAAGTAAAGGAGGGAAGAGGAGGAGCCAATGTCGCAACATTACATCGTGCGGACTCGACAGTCCGAATCCGCCAATGACACTTTTGCCCCTGGATAGTCCAGCAGGACCTAAACCATCCCGAAGAGACGGTGAAAGACAAGACCTTGCTGGTCGCAGGGACATCGCAAAGTCCCTGATCAATCCAAGGGAAGCGCTTCCAACCGGTGACAAACAGGCAACACCACCACCACCATCCCCGGCTGACATAGTTGGAGATGGCTCCAGAAAGAGAAGTGAAAGTGTTTCCATCTGGTGAGGCTTTCTTTCTTTTCTTTTAGAAGATTGCCCTAAGAAACTCTTTTCTTAAGATAAATTAGTCCCTTAAGCAAGAACAAAGCGGCATATTTAATCCCTATTGGACTGCCTTAGAAAGTTTTTTGCTCTTGCCTGTAACGATGTTTTGTGGATTGAAGCAATTGCAACGTTTCCTTTCTCTTCGTTTGAGGTGAAGGGATCTTTTTTTCTCTATTTCTTTTTACTACCTTAACTTTTTTGGCTTAAATTAAAAAAAAATTATTTTAATAAATTTCTCCTGCTACTTGTTACAATATCATATTAAAGATATTCAAGGAAAAAGTCTTTAAGATAGTCGAATCTGCCACTTGGAAGCCCAAGTCTGAAGTTTCTTTTTTCTTTTGCTGTTGTAACAATGTATCCTTTGTTCACTCCCATCTGACTACACTGACTTTGCAACAGAAGGGTTTGGAACTTGATTTTAAAACTTGATAAAGACCCAAGGTCACAAATAATGTACTGCTGCCACGTGTAGAAAATATCCTGGCAAGAATTGCAAAAGGAAAGAAAAAGATTAGAACCCTTCTTCTTTGAAAACCATAAAAGAACATCTGCTTAAGATTTAAAATAAAAATAGATATATTCTTCAAAATATGTGAGAGGCTAGAGTGGCAGAAAGTACTAAATTCCTTTCTTTGCTTTTTCTTTATATATATATATTTACTCTAAAAAATGGAGCAATACTCAGATGAAGAAAACTTGATAATTGAAAATATTTTGGCTGGACTTCAAAACTTCTCAGAAGAACTTGAGAGATTTGAGAAGAAATGGGACAGACTATGGGGTATCACAAAAAAAGATGAAGGGGTTGCAACCTCAGAAATTAAAGAAGCAAATGAAAATACAGAAAATAAAGATAAGAAGTTAGATGAACTTATTAATGGAGTAAACATGAGTCAAGGTGGAAAGAAGGGAAGCTGGAAAAGTGATTTTGATAATTTGGTGCTTCACCCCAAACTCCGAGATGCAGGAGAAAAAGAAAGAGCGAAAAAGATGGAGTTAATAAGACAAATCTATTCAGAAATAAAGCTGACAACCAAAGTTAAGCTTACATTAATAACAACTCAAGGGCAACCAAACTACATGAGAGATCGTTTAAGCTGCAAGGTGCGGAGAGAAGTCTTAAATCCTGGAAAGGTCCTGGGAAGAGAATTGACACAACAGCTGGCGAGAAAGGAAGGACTATTTTGTTACTGGAAGGACACTGGTTAATAACGCTTGTTGATGGAAAAAAAAGCTAGTTAATTACTGATGATTATTAAGTAGAGATCTTAGTATATAGACTATCCTAGACTACCATTAAATGTTTATTCGTTAACGTATATTTACTATGATACTAATAGTGAAATGATAACCTTAGTTAGGATAAATAACCGGGCCATAGAAATGTTAATGTATACTTCTGGTGATTGTTAAGTATAAATGTTAACACCCCTCAGACTGTCTTAGATGTCTATGGTTTATTTTCTTAGCACGTAATTAACTAATTTGGGATTGAGGGAAAAGTCCTATAAATCTTATTAATAAATCATTGTTTAAAGATGGCTATAAAGGTATAATATTGTCTGGGCCTGTGGAGAGGAGAGGTGAGATAAACAGTAAATAACTTTTAGTCAACTACAATAACAAGGAAATGTTAATGGATAATATTTAATGATACATACAGGTGTATTATGGGGGGGAGGGGAATGCTTAGATATCTTACTTAACTGAATTTGCTTTAGAATATGTCATAAAGGTGTAATGTTATTGGAGATCTATTGAAACTGCAAATGAATGCCAGTAGGTGGCTGTGTCTTTTAATATAAATGATTCTAGATAAAAACATGTTTAAATAATGGTAACCAAATGAGAATTGTGGTACAGGGATAGTAAAATACATCATTTTTCCTTCTTGACTTAAAATGTACAACTTGATTTGAATGAAGTATATGTAAGGATTGTGGAAGAAACACACAGAATATATTTGTAACCAATCGATACGCTTTCTATAAGATGTAACGAAAGATGATTCTTTTTTTGTTTTTTGTTTTTTTTTTGTTTAACTAAAATAATAAAAAATCCCCCCCCCAAAAAAGGAGGGAAGGGCACCAGCAAGAAGGCCTCCCCGGGGTCCCCTGGGACTGGTGATAGGGCCAGGGAGGGCTCCTGGCAGATTGGGCCCATTGAGCTCAAGGCCCCACAACCACAAAGGTTCCCCGTGCCTGTGGGCCATGAGTTGGACTCGCCCACGTGTCATGGAGAAGTGCGGGACGCCCACTCCTTCCAGGGCTGCAGGTCCCCATTCCTGATAGGGAAAAGGTCTGGGGGAGACTCCCCAGATGCCTCCTGGGGTTATCCCGATTCCCCTAGCTCGTCTCTCAGGGAGGAGCTGGGACCCTTCCAGGGCCTACTCCTGGTGGAGGAGGGGTCCAGTTCAGGGAGGCGCAGGAGCAGGCTTGGTCTACCTAGACCATGGCCTAGGGAAGACAGGGGACCGGTCTTGTCAGCAGAGATGAAGGAGGTCATCTCCATTGCCATCTCCCAAGGGATTTCCAAAGACATAAAGCATAGAGAAGCAGGGAAAACTGGGGCTCTCAAATCTAAGCGGGCCTCAGGCCCTGTTCAGATTCAGGCTCTGGCCTCTCTGGGCACCTCAGTTGCCACGGAGGAGTCAGTTTGGGAGGAAGAGGAGGAGGCTGAGAGTTTTGAACTGTCGGAGGATGAAGACCTACCTCCTGACAAGACAGACTTTACCGGCCTGTTCAAGCCCACATTATTTAAATATATTTTGCATAAGGCCAAGGCGGCTATCGAATTGGGTTCTACCCCCAAGGGTACAGCTGCTGCGACCTCCTCATCGAAGGATCCCAAAGAGGGTCTGTTCAAAGAGACTGCTCCCACTCA
The DNA here is from genome assembly GCF_051295495.1 of Thamnophis sirtalis. Taxonomy (NCBI): domain Eukaryota; kingdom Metazoa; phylum Chordata; class Lepidosauria; order Squamata; family Natricidae; genus Thamnophis; species Thamnophis sirtalis. The sequence goes on from NW_028261382.1 coordinate 155,485,543, forward strand.
GGAGTTAATTCCAGTTCCAGATCTGTTTATGGACGTGGTCCAAAGACAATGGGCCCAGCCTGGTACATTGACCAGTCCTAGCGGAGGGGATAAAGCCCTTTATTCCATTGAGGGTTTGATGGAAGACGTGCTGAAACTGCCCGAGGTGGATGCTCCGGTGGTCTCCTTGACATCAAACTCGAACCTGCCAGCAGACCTGGAAGGCCTCAAGGCGGAGGATAAACGATCTGAGAAGGCTTGCCACAAGACACACCAGGTGGCTGCCTGGGCTATCAGAGCATCCACCTCGGCCTCTTTCTTCACCAGGGCGTCCCCTCTTTGGCTCAGAAAGCTGAGGGCTAAGCCTCCTGCCGGGGGATCCCGGTGGAAGCATGACCTCAGCAAGATTATTACAGCGGGAGAATGCTCAGCAGATGCCTCGTTGAATGCTGCCAAATTTGCCTCTAGGGCATTGGCATCCAACATTACCTCGTGCCGGCTGCTGTGGCTCCGCCACTGGCAAGCCGACATGAAGGCTAAATGGAAGCTGGCTTCCGCCCTGTTTAAAGGGGGGCAGCTCTTTGGGGATGCCCTGGACAAGTTTGTCATTGAAGAAGAACGAGCGCAAGGGCTCTGGTTCCTTTCAAAAGCAGTCCTTTCGAGCTCAGGATACCAACCAGCCGTCCACTTCTTCCACCTATCATAGACCCTACTCCCAGGGTGGGGTTAGGAGTCAGGACAGGGGTTCCTTTGGGTCACATGGCAGGCAACAACAACAGCATTTCTTTCGGAAGCCGTATCGTGGTGGGAACAATTCCTGCCAGTTCCATAAGGGCAAGTAACCATCACAGGGATCCTCCCATCAGCGATCGGCTACAACTATACGCCGACGTGTGGGAGGAGATCACCACGGACTCCTGGGTCCTCAACACGATCAGGAGGGGCCTAGTGTTAGAGTTTCTGTCCTTTCCCCAAAGGACGTTCATTCGGTGCTCGACTCCCAAGAGCCCTCTGAAGAGGTCCCTTATGCAGGCGGAAATTACCCACCTTCTCCAGATCCGTGCCATAGAACTCGTGCCCCTGGAACAGAAATTCCATACTTTCCTTAGTTCCCAAGAGCTCAAGGGGGGAGACAGCCATCTTGGATCTAAAACGCCTAAATCAACATCTGGCCTACAAAAGGTTCAAGATGCAGTCCCTCCACTCCATTCTGGACTGCGTCAGGCGGGGAGATCTTCTCACTTCAATAGATCTGAAGGAGGCCTACCTGCACGTGCCGATCCATGCAGCACACAGACGGTTCCTGAGGTTCTTCTACGACAGGAGGCACTATCAGTACCGGGCCCTTCCCTTCGGCCTCCCATCTGCACCCAGGACTTTCACAAAGATCCTAGCAGTGGTGGCGGCCCATCTCAGGAACCACCTGATTCGTCTAGAATGCTACCTGGATGACATCATCATTCACTCCGCAAGCCAGGATCAAGCCAGGCGAGACGTCCAGCTGACCATATGTGCATTGCAGCAACATGGCTTCTCGGTGAATCTGGAGAAGAGCCATCTGGAGCTGACGATGCGCATCCAACATCTAGGCGCGGTCATAGACTCTCTTGTCAGGTCTTCCTCTCTCCATACCGCCTGCAGAACCTCAGACGCAGAGTGCAGCAGCGTCGGAGATCCAAGTCAGTGCCGATCGTCACGCTGTCACAACTCCTCAGGATCATGATCTCCTTGTTGAGGGTGGTTCCCTGGGCGCATCTCCATGCCAGGAAACTGCAATGGTTTCTCCTGCCGATGCAGAGTGCCACGACCAGCAATTATTCGAGATGGGTGAAGCCCCCGCAAGGTCTTCCAGTCCCTTACCTGGTGGAGGACAGCAGCGGTCGAGAAAGGGTGCCTCTTCAAGGAACCCGAAAGGATTGTAGTGACCTCAGATGCCAGTCTTCTCGGGTGGGGGGCTCACTGTCAGGGCCAACTCACACAAGGACTGTGGACCCAGAAGGAGGCCTCCCAAAACATAAATTGGTTGGAGCTGAGGGCCGCCCACCTCGCCCTGAGGCGATTCTCGAACTTGGTTGTGGGTCAACATGTACTGTTGCTGACAGACAACGTGGCCACAAAGGCCCACATAAACAGGCAGGGCGACCCACTCCAGGAGGCTCATGGCGGAGGCAGAGTCTCTGGGCAGGTGGGCAGAACACCACCTGGCAACCATCAAAGCAGACCACATCTCTGGGACCAGCAATCAGGAGGTAGATTGGTTGAGCCGGCAACAGATCGACCACTCCGAATGGCAGCTGCATCCAGACTTGTTCCAGCAGATTGTGAGGAGATTCGGCAAACCACAAGTAGACCTATTTGCCACACACGCCAACACACATCTGCCACGATTCTTCTCTCGATACCATTCTCCATGGGCGGAGGGGACAAATGCACTGAGGTGCAAGTGGCCCCCAGGACTATTGTACGCATTCCCTCCTCTGCCTCTCATTCCGCACATGGAGAGTCCAATCCCGCCCAGGGTTCTCTCAACTTTGAGGATGATGACTGGATGTGACTGTTGAACGGGCTTCCTGCTCGGTGCTCTCTTCGTTTTTTTAAACTGAATAATGGAGGCAAAGGGAGGCGAGGCCAAGAGAAAAAACTCAGTCCTGGAGCAGATAGACTGTGTTAACCCACGCTTGGACTCTCCTCGCAGCGCCCAGAGAACGACCGTTCAGGTAAGCCAATGGTCTTTTTAACACTTTCTATTTCCCTGTATAATGATGAAAAATATTATTTTGACTTGGTTCTACCAATTTTCAGCAACTGTCTTTTTAATTTTGTATGTTTAATATAACCAACAGAGAAAAAGAAAAGATATTCTAGGCCCGGGATTCATCAACTGCTCTAAAATCAGCATAATAGGAATACATCCTAATGCAGCTATGCATATACCTCTAGAAATGGCCCATCTTGTCTTTCCCGTTTATTTCTTATTTAGATTAATTGATACAGATGACCTCTTCTTCTGAGAATTTACATTTACCATTGAGAAAGTGATCCATGGTCTTTTATCTTCTTCCTCTTTGGAAAGAGGACAAAAGATTCACTCATTTTTCCTTATCTCTTGGTTAGCAACATCTATAGAAGTTTTAAGCATGGTACAGATGCTAAGAGGCCAGAAGCCTGTTAAATTATTTAAAAAACTATTGATCTAGAAATCTTGAAGCTTGGGGTTTTTTAATTGTTTTGCTCTGTTTTAAGAAAATGTGCCTGTAACTTTGTGTTTGACAAGATTATATGACATTTGCAAGCAAAGTGTAAGATCCAGTGTTTTCCCACCCCTAAGCACTACAATTGTGATTAGAAACTCTTTATTACTTTATCCATATCAATAAAAGACAGACCTGTAAGAAACATTAATAAGCAGTCTTTTTGTGTGTAACTGATTTAGTGCAGAACTCTCAAATACCAAAGTGTACACCAAGCCACATTGCCTATTCATTAGATTTGTAGAGGTGGTTGCTAGGCTCTTGTCTATCAAGGTGTTTTGACTAAAAAGAGTTTGACTTTTAGATGATTGAATTTTAAAGGGGAGGTCAGCTCCTTTTATTTCTTTATCTACTGCTATTGCTGGGTTACTTTTGCAATGTGAAAATAATTTGCATAAAATAGGGTGTATTTGCAGGATAGTATGCCCACTACATTCTACCTAAAACTGATGATTAGTGCTGGATTGGATACCCAGAAGTGGAATAATAACATTTGAACTTCAGTTAGAGGTACTTTTTAAGAAAGCCACACATGCAACTATTGGAGCTGTCTCATTTTTCTTTCTAAGCAACATGTGCTCATGCAAAAAGCAACAAAATAATGTGTCAGCTCTCCCAGATAAACCAGAGACAGAAAACCCAACTAAATCTATTGTTTTAGGCTACTTTAACAGAGTCTTTGAAATCTGAAGGTACAAACTTTCACTTTTAACTATCTGATCAATTAGGGGTAGTAGGTCCTTGGTTAGTTTCTTTTTCTGACTATTAAATGACTGCAGGCTCCTGCCTTTCTTATCTGAGAGTTCCCTAAGCAGCATCTCATTACCTCATTACTCAAGATCTCCATATATTACACTACTGAATGATACATCTAACAATAAGAGATTGTATTTTGGTCCCATATCCCAATTTCTAACTCATAACTATTCTAGCGTAACCCTTCCTCTGCAGATCCCTTGAGGGTCAGGGATCCTTGAGAACAGATTAGTTTTGTTGGAACAAGAGGGAAGAATTGCTGGAATTATATTTTCCCTTATGCAAAGAGAAGATTGTTCTCAATTGTATAGAAACCTTTACTTCTTACTGGGCCCTTTGATTCACACTGTTGAGAATCTGAGCAGAACTTATGAAAGAAGAAACTCAGCTGAATATTTTGGTTGGAACCCAGACCTATTTCCTCCAACAACAACCCTGTGAAGTGGGCTGGACTGACAAAAAATGGCTGATCCAAAGTCATCCCACTGGCTGTCATGCTTAAGGTAGGACTAGAACTCATGGTTTCCTGATTTCTAGCCTGGTACTTAACTGTTAGACCAAACTGGTTATTTGTACTTATTGAATTCTCCCCATTCACACAAAAAAACAACTCTTGACTAGGATTGAGGATCTACTTTTGGAAGGAACATTTCTTTTTACTCTAGTCAGATGACAGAGCAACATGAAAAAACTCCACTGTACAAATTTACTATACTGAGGCTAGATCCTGATCCCTAAAACCAGGGATATTATCTTTATATTTGCCCCTTGAAGATATGCCAGTTCACAGGAAGTAAACTAAAGAAATTATTTCCCTGCACTCTTCCAGATCTTGCCTATTTTTATCATAAAAATGAATTTATTCTATTGGGAACAAAATTCCCTGTTTGAAGACATAATTACCGTACCCATTTCTTAGCCCATTTGTTCCAATCATTGTTCATATCTATTGCAATCTCAGCAACTCTTTTCCTAATGTACACAGTTGGATATCAGCTTCAGACAGAATATTCTGCAACAGTGTTAGGTTTCTATCGGTTCGGCCGAACCAATAGTGGCTTGGTGGCCTCGGTCATTGGAACTGACAGCGACCCAGGCCTGCCACGTCCCTGAACCGGTTCTCTGGGTGGCAGTGCAGGTGCCGCCATATTTGTTTTTGCTTCTGCGCATGCACAGAATATTTTTTATTGCACTGCGCATGCACACAGGCGGCATGCCCATGAGCGAACTGACAGTAGTGACTGCCAGAACCCACCCCTGTTCTGCAAGACACCTATCTATCTGAGTGTTCTAATGGTAGTAGGAACTCTGCTGTGGCGAAAGGGAATTTTTCCATTGTTCCCACAAGGCTTTGGAATATTTCCTGTGAGGCAGCCAGAAATGCCCCCACTCTTTCTGTCAAACTTTCCTAAAATATTTATCCTCTATATTTAATTTGATACACTATGTATACTGTATCACTTCAAGAATAACTCCTTAAAAGGCAACTTTCAACAATAGAGTAGAAAGCATCACACAATCTGTAAAAACAACAAAATTATATAAACAACAGCTCAGCTAAAAGATAATCTCATAAATCATATCAGTACATCCACATTAATATTGATAACAAAAGGCCTGCTAAATAAATATTTTCTAAACAAAGTTGAATACCGAGACAGAGATAAATTCTAAATCTCCCAAGGAAGGGGATTCTGTTGTTTTTAACAGCTGCTACAGAAAATATTTCCTTATTACTTTGTATATCTACATATCAATCTTAATCAAAACATATTGGGACAAATGCAGTGATGGGTCACTAACCGGTTTACTAGTGCTTCTCTCGCCCGGGCAATGCTTCTGCACATGTGCAGAACCGTCTGGGTGGGTGAGCAGAGCCTAATGCCACCTCCACTACTGGTTTGGCCGAACTGGGAGCCAACCCACCTCTGGACAAATGTATCAGGTTCTCCAGAACACCATTTTATATTCCCAATTCTGAGATAAATAGGGTGAGAACTAATAAGTAGTGTGTATGATATTGAACATAATATTCACCTTGCATAGCATCCTTAAGTATTTAATTTAAATTGATCAACAAAAAATAGCAAAATGAATATATGGACTAAATTAAACTCATTATACATATAAATTCATAAATTGCTTCCTTGTTTAATTATTGGTTGTTTGTTTGGTTGTGTGCCATCCTGCAATTGAATCACCTTGCTGCTGTCCATCCTCTTCATCTTTTACTTTCCACTTTTTAATTTGTTCCAGTTTCACCCTTAAGCAGCTAGATAATATTTCCAGTATCTGAAAACTAGATGCTATATTCTCTTCACTTTACTTTTAGACTATTCATTATAATGTCCGTGCCAGAATCCTTGGAGTGCTGGCATGACACATAACATGGAACATTAAGAACACTTAAGAACATTATCTTGCACATCTGTATTTGAAAGTTACTAATGAAGATCAGATTCCATCATCATTACAGGTGCATTGTATTCTTGCATTGAATACTCACTAAGCATATTTTAGAAAGTACCCACACAGTGATCCCTTTGATAATGGAAAGAAGGAGGAAGGCTTCATGCCTTCTGCCATAAGAGCTAAAATCCAGTTGATTGATGAACTGAACAGCAACCTAATCTGTCTGAAAAACTGCTGATTTAAATTTTGGATGACAAAACTTTTGCAGGTTATTTATATGGGCTATTTATTTATGAAGGTTTGAACTTATGTTTTAGAGAAAGTTGGTTTTTTTTCATTGCTCCTACTGTCTATATAATTTGTATTATTTTAGCTAGCAATAAAGCATAACAGCTACAGGCTATGTGATAACTGCATGTTGTGTTTTAGTACGGGTTTGCTGTGATAAGACTTGCACTATATGCGACTGATTTTGTATTCACAGTATACAGACTTCTACCAACTTTAATATCCAATATATCCTCACTATTTCCATTCAGTTCAAGCCAGAAAGGGGCACTGCAGGAAAAGGGATGCTGGTTTACGGGTCCCACTTCCTTATTTACTCCTCACTTTAAGTACGGTATAAGTTACTTGTACTTTTGAATTGTGCAGAAACAAGGTAGAGGAAAAAGTTGTGAGACATGTAGAGATCTCCTATTCCTTGCGATATCCCTTCCTGCTGCTGGAATGGGAAGTAAAGAAAACCAGTCCTTATGCCCTGCAGCAGAAGGGCTAGTCTGCATAACCACTGCATTAAACCTTAGGCAGTTTAATTTTATAGCATTCAGTGTATTGCAATAATATAATGTTGGTTCTGTTTTTATATGCATTCTGAACAATGTAAAGCAGATAAGAATCAAACAATTTAAGAATCATTTAAGAAGAGAGACAGAGAAAATGTGTTTAAATGTATGTTAGAGATATCTAATGATTCCTGCTTTTGTGCCATAATCAGCTGCATTGCATCAGCTAGCACAACTAATGTTTACCTTCTAGTATTACACACTGGGGCTTTTTTTTTCTTTCCTTGCATGTGAACATATGCCAGAAATTTTTTCAGTAGGAACATCAGAAAACCAGAATATTCCATGTGAACAGATATGTATTTTAAACTTAATACCGTGGGAGTCTGCTAAATTTGGTTTTTTATGTGGCAGTACTGCAGATATAAATCTTAATATTGTTTGCACTAGGACAAGGGTTAATGATTTGACTTAGAAGCCAAAAATATATCTTTGACTAAAATATGGTTTATATACTACTGTATTTACCTGGCAGGAAGACAACCCTGAGTGAAGACAGTTTCTACCAAAACAAATCTATATTATCTTGTCCTTAATAAATCTAGGATTTTCTCATTTCTAAGTTAAAGTATTTTAAAAACAAACCCTCATCTTCCTTTCACACAAATACAACTAACAAACTTTCCTAGACTGCTTATCAATGACACACTTCACTTCTTAAGAGCATAATTTGATCTTCTGGATGAGGTCTTAATTATATTCCTTCAAAACTATTTTTTTAACAGAAAGCTCCATAAATATCTTCTATTTGTTACACTCCCATAATTCCCTTTTTCCCCCCTTTCTTTTTTTTCTTCTAACTATATGTTAAGAAATAAAATCCAGGTCAGCTATCCAGTTCCTTATATTAATGCTAAGAATTAAGTCGAGGAAAAAATGAAATGTATGCAAGCTTTTGAAAACTGCAAGCCTGTGGGAAATTTATAGCTTAGTGTGCTTAACTCTTCGGTCTTGTGTCTGTAAATATTTTGTACATTATTTAATACTTAGGGAACTTTAAGCAACTGATAAATATGCATCAAAATATATGTCTGGCTACCATTTATATTCACATGATTTAGCAATAACAATAGCAGTTAGACTTGTATACCGCTTCATAGGGTTTTCAGCCCTATCTAAGCGGTTTACAGAGTCAGCATATTGCCTCCAACAACAATCCAGGTCCTCATTTTACCCACCTCGGAAGGATGGAAGGCTGAGTCAACCCTGAGCCGGTGAGATTTGAACAGCCGAACTGCAGAACTGCAGTCAGCTGAAGTAGCCTGCAATGCTGCATTTAACCACTGCGCCACCTCAGCTCTAGCCCTTTTAAGACAAGCTGAACACAGTAATCATTTTGGTGCAAAGTATGTTCATTGCTTAAATAGCTTTAAAATCAGAATACTTTTGAAAGTATTCAGTTTCAACTAAAACAGATTGATTTTTAAGTGGTTGTTGGAAAGCAAAATCCCTTTAAGGCCTCTGTTAACCTTGCCACTCCATGTGAACTGTTTGGAATACTGAATGATTAGAATCATTTGCCCACAGATTATGTCATTTGTTATAGTGCATGCAGTGTTCTCTGCCCTCTGCAGGCTGTTTCAGTTCTATTGAAAAGGCAATTAACAAAAGATGCACAGCATTTTAAGCAGGTATTTTAAGAGTTCTTCTAGAGGCAAAGTATTTTTTTTAAAAGATGTACCACTTAAAACAGGATGTTGCTTATAAAAATTACTATTCTTGAACTGTAAGTTGTCATCTATGATTTATATATAAACAAAATCTACAATTGTGCCAAGCTTCAAGCTAATTGTGTAAAAATTGTCATTAATATAGCATATTTAAAAGTGCTGGAAATTGATGGATGTATCTCCATTTTTGGAAGATTGTCAAATTTCTCTGAGATATTGAAGAAACTACTGATGTACTCATTCTAATTTGTTAAGAAAGATGGTCCAGCTTTACCTATATGATGTTCTAGATAGCTCAGAAACTTTTCCTGCTCCATTGAAGCCTGTTTTGTCTTAGCTGGTGGCAGAAAAAGTCCTTTTGGGTTTGCTTTTTGGTTTATACATTATTCTTCTAAAGCAATCAAGCAGTTAACATTTTGCAACCAATTTCATTCAGTCTAAAAAAATAGAACAAGGAAGAGGGAAAACATAGAAAACTAAAAAAATCTCTAGCCTTTACTAAATCCTTCATGTTATTATGTAATGAGTTTCATAAGAAAGGATATAGTCACTGCAAGACATAGTTCAGCTGAGAACTTCTTTTTAAAAATAATCTTAACAAAGCACTAAGAATCTGAAGATATATTTGATGTATTTACTAGCATTTGAATATTGTGGTGTATATAACAACAGCTTCCAAAGAAGTAGTTGTTTAGTGAAGATAAAAATTCCCCCTCACATGTGTGCTAGTCGTTTCTGGCTCTAGGGATGGTGCTCATTTCCGTTTCTAAAAGAGCCAGCGCTGTCCGAAGACATCTTCGTGCTCATGTGGCCGGCATGACTAAACGCCGAAGGAGCACTGTTACTGTCCCACCAAAGTGATCCCTATTTTTCTACTTGCATTTTTTACGTGCTTTCGAACTGCTAGGTTGGCAGAAGCTGGAACAAGTAACGGGAGCTCACTCCCTGACGCAGCACTAGGGATTTGAACCACTGAACTGCCGACCTTCTGATCAACAAGCTCAGCGTCTTAGCCACTGAGCCACTGCGTTCCTTATTGTTTAATTTAATTAAGTTGCTTAATAGTTTGTTTAAAATTTCTTGAATGTAAAAAAGTTGCTGAGATAGAATTTCAGAATCCGGAGTATTCATGTTGAATTTAGTGTGATTATTTTAGAAGAACAAAATAATGACTGTTCTACTCCTTCATTCTACATAATGTAACTATTTATTTTATTTTTGAACATAAATTCTATATTATTGCATAAAACAAGTGTGGATCAAAATCAATATTTCTGTGTTGTCAGCCTACATAAGAACATTTAGAGATAGCTTGTCAAAAAAGTATCTGCGGTATTTCCTATGCAACTTGGCTAAAGATACTTAAGAATCTAAAGATAGATTATAATATCAGTAACCAAAAATACATTTCATTCTACTTTTTAAATAATTAACAGTATTTAAGTCTTGTTTATATATTTATTAAATTTGTTTGCCACCCATCTTGCGATAGATACACACACACACACTCACACGTCTCAGGGCAAGATTTTCCTGAAGTGATTGTTATTTAGTATTTTGGACATTACTTAAAGATTTTTTTAATATTAGTTGTAATACTTAGGTTTTTATTTCTGATAATCCATACTGAAAATTTGCTATTTAATAGGAAGAAATAAAATTGTAGAGATGAGTTTATAGAAATGGGATGAGATATTGAATTAAGTGGTGTTTGGTTTTATTTTAAGAGATAGTGCTAAGTTCTTAGTGTTGTTTATACTTTCTGGGGAAAAAGAGGGATGTTTTCTTTATTTTTCTGCACATTTTAATGTATTTATTCTGTATTTGTATGATTTTACTGGTATAATATAATATTTTAAAAATATTGGCGTTAGTAAGGAATTCCAATAACTGAGGGGCTGCCACAAAGAAGAGGGGGTCAACCTATTCTCCAAAGCGCCTAAAGGCAGGAACGGAAGCTATGGATGGAAATTAATCAAGAAGAGAACCAACATTAGAACTAAGGAGAAATTTCCTGACAGTCAATTGGAACAACTTGCCTCCAACAGTTGTGGGTGCTCTAACACAGGAAGTTTTTAAGGAGAGATTGGACAACCATTGGACAACCATTTGTCTGAAATGGCATACGCTTTCCTGTTTGAGCAGGGGCATGGACTAGGACACCTCTAATCATCTGGTCCCTTCCAACTCTCTTATTCTGTTGGTTTTTTAAGGAAAACACCAGAGGTACATGTGAAGGAGAGTTTTCCTATTGGTAGAGAAGATTAATTTGTATATCTCTCCCATGTAAATTGTTTGAAAATAATATTTTTTCTAGATTTTATTCAACCCAGAAGCACATCGGTGCAAAAACAAAAATGTGTTCACTACAAATTCACTTTCTTTCCTCCCCCCCTCCCCCTTTCTTGATGCCTTTAAAAAGTAACAGGATGTAGAGAAGGTATATCTGCTTGGTGTTTATAAAAATAAAGATTGCCATGCTTATAATTGGGGGGGGCTAACATTTATAGTCAACAACAGCATTTCTATGAACCTCCCAAGTGACATAAAATGGTACAAAGGTGTCAAAAAATATTCAGTACCTGCCTGGCTTCCAATGAAAAGGTGTATTTCATAGCAGAGATCCAGATTGCTGGGCTTTGCAAAAAGGTGTCAGAAAGAGCAGTTAGAATAGTTGGACATTTTAGTTGCCTTTGAGTCTCAATGTGGCATGAATGATGGTGTTTCTTCATTAGTGAATTTTTTTCCTAGCATTTTCCCCACAAGTGCACTATTTTCTTTTCTTTTTTCTAATAACTTGGTTGCAAGTTATTAACCAACCAGCTTATTCAACCTGAGATCATGGCTAAAAAAAAAAGAGATTGCCCAAATTCACCCAGCTTTCATATCTAAGGCAGGACTAGAACTTACAGTCTCCTTGTTTCTAGCCTGGTGCTTTAACCACTGGACCAAAGTAGCCATGTTATTATCTAACAAGTGCCCTCTACATTCTGTCTAGCCAATGCTCTAAATGTCTTTACTACTCTTAGAAACTGACATCTGTCCCCAACTCTAATTGATTTTCATTTATTCTTCAAATACCTGGATGCTGCAATTTCTTCCCAGCAGCTTGTGAAGTGCTGCTAAACTGTTAATTTGGAAAAATACTAGAGCACTCTTTCCTGCTCAATGCTCTTACTATTCATTAAGTTTTATTAACCATCTTATTGCCATGGTAATAGTTTTTGCATACTTTGGTAAATCAGATACAGATCCTACTGGTTCTTGCATCTCCTCTAAGAAATTTATCACAGTTCCATTTCCCTGGTAGACCTATGTCTTTTGTGAGAATTATATATTTTTCTAGAATCCCTAGATTAGAAAGTAAGCATGAGCAAAACCTTATGAGAGTCAATTATTCCTAAAATTTTGCCTGAACAGTGTTTAAAAGAAAACATTGACTCCCTGGAAGATATTGATTGGTTGCATCAACATAGATACATAATCTTTCAATGTAAAAAAAAAACTCCTTAGTATAATGCAGTGTTGGTGAATCTTTTCAGCACCGAGTGCCGAAACGGGAGTGCATGTGTGCGCAGGATGTTGGGTTTTTATGGTTAAAAATGTATGTTTTCTTTCAGCTTCCTAGAAAGAATAGACAGTGTCAGTCTGCCTGATTACACGCCCACAGATCAGGTGAGTAAAATGGAGTAACAAATGTGAATTAGTATGAGAGTCACCTTTAATAAATTAAATGAATTCAAGCAGGCTTAAATTGGGAAATATGTTTAATTCAATAATCTTTTTATTCATTTATCCCAGCCATAGTTTAACGTCATATATGCTGTTCATGTTAAAATTGCTCTTTATGATTCCAATAGAAAAAGAATTTTGAGAGTAGCTTTGTGAGTCCACAAGGCTTTAACACTTCCCTTATTGTGTGCCAAGTTGTTTCTGAAACTGAGGAAAGGTTTAAGAGGTTTCTGGAGTGGAATTTTGGAGTGAAAAGAAAATCACCCCATTCCGTGAACAAAAGTAAAATAATTCTGCTACTGCCTGTCACATTATAATTCTGTCTAATATTTAAATAATTGTTCAGAATTATCTTTGACACTGTCAGATTTGAATTCATACAGTAGCTTGTGCTCACTGTTTTAATTATATGAAATTGTTAATATATCACATTGCTTTGCAGGCCAAATTTGCTTAATTAAAATGGAAAATTGTTTTTCATTTCTAGGATCTCTTAAGATGCAGGGTTTTGACTTCTGGGATTTTTGAGACAAGATTCCAAGTAGACAAAGTAAATTTTCAGTAAGTACAGTAATAATAACCTTTAATTTGTGTCATGTTTTATAAAACAGTGGAAACAAATGCAGACATAATTAACATTTTTACTTACAAGGTTTTCTAAAATAAATTGCTCATTTATGACATACAGGGTAAGAGATCAAGGTATATTCATTAGTCAGTGCTGACCTGGATGTTTCTAACATAGGACATTATTTAATATTTGCTTATTTTTGTTTGATGTATTAGTCTGTGGACCTTAAAGTTTTAGTATAGAAGATTAGTATAGTACATAATATTAATATAGAAACTAATGTTTCTATTAATTCATATATAATGAGTTAAAAGAACAAGAATTCATTAATTGATAGTGCTAATGTAATGGACAACTTTAAATTTTTGCTAAATAAGAAAGCTCTTTCATAAATAATATAGTGCACACAGAATATTATTACTAATATGTCTATTCTTTTGGCTGTAATAACCTTTTTCTTACCTAATACTTTTCATAATATCAAAGCTGCCTGTTCATTTTTGTCTAAAATATTCTCTAGGCTAGTCACCTCTAAGGATTATATTATTATATATTAAACTAGTTGCTCATATCATTCTAATAAGATTGAATATATTGCAAAAGTTTCTGAAATTGTTACTGAAATTGTAAACTCCTCCATCCTTTCTTACAAATGGAATCCCCTCTCTCTAAGTTGGTTTGCCCAATTGTTTTTATTTAGCTTTGAATATAGCTTTAGAATTGCTGTTACATTTGTACTCGACCACACTATTCCCCTCTATTTTCAGCTGAGCTAATAAATACTAAATGGCCACCTACTATTTAGGCTGACCTTTCCTAAATTTGACCAAAAACGTAGCTAGGACTATGTTTGAGACTTACAAATGAGACTTAACTAAAGTTTGACAACAGATATTACAAAACAATGTTCCATTTTGCTTTCATGCAGTATTTATTGCAGTTTCATTTCCATTTGCAAAAGTAAGTGCACATTAGGAAAATGTGGGGGTTTTTTGTACATTCACAAAGAATAATAGTCTCTGTATTTCAACAGCATGTTTGATGTAGGTGGTCAGAGAGATGAAAGAAGAAAATGGATCCAGTGCTTTAATGGTAAGAAATATTTTCACATTCTGTATTTGGTCTGAATGCTTGCTGTTTATTTCTTATTGTAAATATGTATTACTTTTATTTATCGGGGCTTATTGTTTCATCCTTTATAAAATCTCATAATTTTGTTTATATGTATACCAGTAATTTACACTGCATTTATCATCATATATGGGAAGCATAAGTGTTTCTGATTAAGTCTTACTCTTTATTTTCTATCTATGGTATGTTCTTCCTTAGATGTCACAGCTATTATCTTCGTTGTGGCCTGTAGCAGCTACAATATGGTCATAAGAGAAGACAACAACACAAACAGATTGCGCGAATCCTTAGACCTCTTCAAAAGCATCTGGAACAATAGGCAAGATACCCATGCATAAATCAGCTGCATTGGTTTGATAAAAACGTATCTAGGATGGGTGGAGGATTTTTGTGAAAAATCTGTTAGAACAAATCAAGATTTCTATTCAGATTTTAATAATTGTTGCAACCTTCAGATTAGTTCCTGGTTTTCTTAGCATCATTATAAACAGGAATTGATGAGATGTAGTAAAACCTTGACTTAATGGACTTCCCATTCTAAAACAGTTGGACAGTTGACTCAATGTTTGACTCAGCAATTGCATCATCAGTTTATATTGTTTTATGCCAATGATGTTACCTCAAAGAACATCAGTTACATCAGTTCAGATTTAATAGATATTTGATTTCAATGTATATCCCGTAACTCCCAGTTGGCCCAAAAAAGATTTTCCTCCTTAGATGGCTGTTTTCTCTTAGAAAATATAAATGTCAGCAGATATTTGGACTCTGAATTAATCTTTGGGTCTTCACAGGTGGTTACGGACAATTTCTATCATTTTGTTCTTGAACAAACAAGACATGCTTGCTGAAAAAGTCTTGGCAGGGAAGTCTAAAATTGAAGATTATTTTCCCGAATTTACACGTTACACTGTACCTGAAGATGGTAAGTTTCTTAACTAAAGTCTCTTATGCTTAAATAATTTGAATGTTTATGAGATTGATTACTTTTGTGCCAAGTCAATATGAGCTCTTAGATAGATTTTTTTTTCTGCATGATATTCTATCCCTAAGCTAGTCTTCCAGTGGTACAATAATTGACTATCCACCTTGCTGCTGGTCATTCTCTTCTCTTTCTTTCCATTTTCTTAGCATTAGAATCTTCTCCAGAGAGCTACATCTTCCCATAATTTATGCCTTATTTATTCAATGATCAATGATTTGTTTGTTCATAGTATTCTCAGGAGTGTAATCCAACATCACAGTTCAAAAGTATCAAGACTCTGACTTGCTTCTTCAAAGCCCAACTTTTGTTTCAATTCACATACCAATTGCTCCTTTGCAGTTTTGCATATCAGAGTAGTATCATCACCCTAGCACGGATTATTGATCTTTCCATTTCTAATATTACAATCACACTCATCTATTTTGAATCCAGATTTCCTTAATACAGATGGCAGCAAGTAGGTTGAATAAATAAGTGGAGGGTATTGTCCCACTTCTTTGCCAATCTGAACCCAGTATGCTTCATTATATTCTGTCCATATTGTGATTTCCGATATATGTATCAGTTTTGCATGAAAATAAAGACACCATGCACATATTTTTAAAATTCATATTGCATATATTTGAATATTTTCAATCTATGAATCTATGTTCATTACAGCAACACCAGATGCAGGAGAAGATCCCAAAGTTACAAGAGCAAAGTTTTTTATTCGGGATGAATTTTTAGTAAGTATTGGTGATTTTTTTTAACACTGTATTAACTTTATAAATTTGAATACCGATATTCAATACCGTTATATTATTTTTCTATAAGCTTTGTTATAAAAGCAACTCTTATCTTGAAACCAGTCATCATTGAATTACAAACCATTATAGCCCATTTTTAAATCATCACCTCTCTTTATAAGCTATGCAAAGCATGCAAAAAAAAAAAAGCAGCATGCTACCATAAAACCCCACGTTTCTTACCCTCAACATCTTGATTATGGCCATACATGAAACATTAACTGCTCATATATTTTTCCGTGTGTTTTTTAGCTGTGAGTTGTAATAAGCTGCAGTGAAATAAGCCTATAGTACTATATCACTTTTTTAGTGGAAAATCAGGCTAAGCTTACCTGGTGAGTAGGTTGCAAAGTTAATATATTCAGTTTAGTGTCTGGTTACTTATTCAGTTTTAGACAAATTGGGGGGTTTATCTTTGGAACATCCAAGCATTCCTTGAATAAATGTGTTTAATGCATAATTTTTGACACGTTAGCTTGAGATGGTGCTATGCTGATCAAGTCTTCCTGCATCTTGTTGTCATTTCCCAGAAGTGCTTTTATCCAACTTTGTTCTCAGCAATTTTTTCATTATCTCTTACAGCGAATAAGTACGGCAACCGGAGATGGAAAACATTATTGCTATCCACATTTCACGTGTGCAGTTGACACAGAAAATATTCGGAGAGTATTCAATGATTGTAGAGACATCATTCAGAGAATGCATCTTCGCCAGTATGAACTATTGTAATTAAGGACACCATGGAGTCCGTGGTTTTAAGCATCTTTCTTTCTTGGCTTCCTCAAATGAAGTAGAGGAAGAGATACTAGATCCATCTGCCTCCTCAGTTCGTTTACTTTTATTAGACTTTCTAGCCAGCCCATGCTTTAGGGACAATATGTGTGTTTTATTTTTATATGCCACTTCTTTGTCATTCCACTGAAGTCTTTGGCTACCTCTGTTTCTTTTGGTTTGGTTGTAAATTTTTGTTTATGTTTAATTAATTGGACATAGTCTGCTAATTTTTTTTCAGCAGACTTGTTAGTTCAAGCTGGTATCTGCTAGTTAGATGACACTGTGTCATACCTAGAATGTTTTTGGAGGGTTCCTTTTGTGTCATGACACTGAAGAGTACTTGATATACAGAAAGAAAGGGAATAATGCACTTTGCTTCAGAATTAGAAAATACTGTTGAGGATGTATTCATGCATGATGTAGCAGCACTATGATATTTATTACACTGAGTTTTCAACAAACTGAGTTGCAGGTCAACTGATGAAGTGACCTCCTCTTCTAAGCCATTGCTGGCCCAGGAATAGAGTAGGTAAGCAATTTTGGGAGGTTTGGAGCTAAGAGTCTCTTTACACCTCAGGCTTTTGAATTTAGAGCTACTTTTTCAGCCTATTGCATTTAGGCAGAAAATTCACCTTCACATACCATATTTCTTCTGTCCACAAATGATTCGATTAATTTAGATCATTTTTGGACATCAGTCTTCTATAAAAATATAAATATATATATAATATATATATATAATATATAATATATATTTTTTTTGTTTTACTGCTGGTTTATTATATTGTACAGACTGTAAAGTGTAATATTATTTTGTACAATTTTATTGAAGAAAATACTTGTAGAAGATCTTTGTGCCTTGATTATGGCTGTACCTGTAAAATGAGCTAAGATGTAAGTATGTTTTTGATTGCGCTGTACAGCTTGATGTCAACTCTACCTACAGCAGTGACTGGAGGTTTGAAAAAAACTCTGTAGAGTTTAGGGATTTTTTTCTGATTTATATAAAATGTTCTTTAGTATAAAAATTATAAATTATGCAAATTTTAGTCATATTAACTTTCCAAGTAAGTAATTGCTGCTACTGTAGCAGCAATAGCCTATCATACTCAGCTTTAAAAATTGATTTAAGTGCCCAAATTGCAACCTGGTGTAAGTTTCATGGGAATATCTTGTTTTACCTTTAAAACTATGTTCAGTAATTCTTTGGTCATTCATAAACCGTTCACAATTGCAGATTGTGAATGTGTAAAGGCACCATTAGATAAGGGTTTTTTTTTCAATCTTTGTTGCAACAGCTGCTTTTATTGTGCAAATTGCAAGAAAGAAAAAAGGTGTAATCCTTGTGTTTGGCCTAAGAGAATTACAAAATGACGTATTTATTTCTTTTAATAAACAGATCTTAGAAAATGGTTTAATTTTAAATATTGTAGAATCATAATGTTTTTTCAAACTTGAATAATTTATGCAAATGACATTCACAAAATAAGTTGTGGTACAGTTTAGCATAAAAGCAAGAATTGGTGTAGCAATAAGGCATGCCTTTCTCGGTAACTATGAAATTGTTTTATATTTTATACATAGACATTATGTCAGAGTACAGTTTCCAGTGCCTGAGAAAATCTGTACCAATATTTAAAATTTGTAGATGCAATAACAAATTCAGAACTTCATAGATTATAACACTTGGATTATCTTTGCCTTTTGCTATGAAGATAAATTACTCTTAAAATATTTTGATGACATAATGTGAAACTATTTTTAAATTAGGAAGGCATGTTTATTGCATATATAACCCCAGATCACTTTTAGAAACTGAGAAACAATTGTATCTCTGCAAAAGAATTGGGCTAGTAATCTGTCAAGATATTCTGATTTTGAAGCATTTTAGATCCACTCTGAAACTGGTACTTTGACATACTGTATTCAGTCATAACCTTGTTATGTTTCCAAGATGATTGAAAGACACTTATTTTGATATGATGAAGACATACCAGTCTAAAGATTCATATTTCCTCTAAAGACAAAGCAGTGAAAATGTAAAGTACTGCCTGTTTTTTTTTTAAAAAAAGGATGGTTCTGTTATTGAAAGGAATGGAGTAGATTATTATAATTGTTTGCTGCAAATGTCACAGATTATATTCAATCGTTCAGACAATTATAATCTAATGCCCTCCAAATAGATTTTGTTTACAACTTTCAGAACTCTTTCCAGCATGCCTGGAAATTTTGAGATCTGTTGTCTCAATTCTTAGGTGGGCAACATGCTGAGGAAGGCTAACCTAAACTCTTCTTTACTGAATAAAATTCTCTTTAAAGTTTATATAAGTAGATAAAAAAAACCAAGTCTATACATTTCTGCAGCTTAATTTATACTGCCTTTTTAAGTTGCATACTTAAGCACTTTTTTAATGCTATTAATCAGATAGGACTTAAACATTTAGGAATGGTGTGCAAAGTTTTCCAGTAAGGTTTATTTCTCTTGGGGGGGGGGGGGTGGAATAGTCAATCACACAAACTGAGTCATACCATAAAAACTCTGTGTGAATCTAACAGTAGTTGTTTACATCTTATTCCAGGGGAAATGTTCAGCCAAGCTCCAGTCCATGTGTCCATGGATGCAGAGTGCACACCCTTATTCTGAATGTGCAAGAGGCTTCTTCTCAGTTTTCTACCTGGTTTGCCAATACTCTGCAAACTTAATAGCAAAGGGTTTTTTTGTTGATGCTGTCACATGACTACCATCTAAAACTATTTACATCTAATTTAAAAGTGACTCATGAGGGTAGAAAATTATGTCAGTTATTATAATTATGTTTTGCTTCTGTTTTGGTAATACCTTGCTGTAAAATAACTACATCTTGTATTGCTGATATCAAGGAAATGAAGTACCACTTCAGATGGTCACGCAGCAATAACACTTTAAAATTCTTTTTCTATTACAAAGACTGAGCCTCTAACAGCATAGGGCACTAGTGCAGACACAAAAGGAGGCTTGTAGAGCTTAGTGTACAGTTACAAACTTTTAATATACATATTTGATACAAAAAAACTTTAGCAAGAAAACCATTCGTTTCATTGTAGATTACAATATTTTTGTACAGCATGAAGCAGTTACTTTATCCTGTAGTAAAGAAAAAAAAAGTCCTATCAACTGTCTAGAGCTTTCTGTCTGTAAGAGCAGTTTGCCTTTGGGCTAGCAATTCAAGTACGCATTTGCTGGCATGAATGTAGTCTGATGGATTGTTCTTTAGCTTTGGTGTGTCAGTGACTGATTCCAAGTGTCTGACTTTTCATAGTGCTTTATACTTAGTGATTAAACGCTGAACAAAATGGTAAGGGGAAAGAAGGGGCTGAAAGTGAGCTAGAATGAGGACCATCAGCACAGATCCTGCTGTACAGTAAATGGCTATTACTGTGTTCTCATGTGGAAGAAAGCACTTGTAGAGCGAGACCTCTGTTGATGTTATGCTGCCCTGGAAAATGGAAGCAAGAGTTTAGAAGGTCTGAGGCAAATGGCTGTAGATGTTGAAGATTCTATTAAGGGAGAGGGAAGCTTACTTCTTCTTAAAGTAGCAGTACTTTCAATTGTTCATGGTTTAAGAGATGCAGACAACTGTGAAACTTCTAATCATAGTTGTTTTGCAATTAAGCACTGAACTGCCCTGTGTGAATATTTTGTGCCATGTGAAAAAGGACCTTCCAGAACACAACAGCTGTTATTTGAACTAGGCAAGGGAAGACTTATATAGTTAACAGCTTAAAACCCTTAATTATACTAATGGTTGCTATATAATTGGGGGAACTAAGCATTTGAAATTGCATGAAATAAAATACAACGTAGCTCTATTCTTATAGAATTGGGATGGGAGTGGAATTATGGATAATCTAGCCCCATAGGTAAGCATTCACATGTCAAGAATGTTACAAACATGACCTGCTAGATTGTTAAATAATGAATTTAAAGAAAATATAGGTGAAAGTATGCTTCTCAAGGAGAACAATTTAAAATCATGTTCCCTAAAATGAGACAGATTTTCATCTATGAATTAAAAATTACAGTAGAGCTATAATTGCTTTGCCTTTCCTGAAGCTCAAGGAGCCAAAAAAAGGAAAGTTAGCGTAGAACCGGTTTTGAAGATAGCATCATTTAAAACAAGGCTTAGAACCAAGAATTTTTTTTGTGCTCCGGGTTTATTAAGAATTGTAATCTAGTATACCCAAAGCAAACTGTGAATTAAGTTCCTCTGAACAGAATTTTGCTGCCCTATAATATAATTTGCACTTTTGAAAAACAAAGAATCCCAGAGGGAAAAGGTGGTCTTGTGAATAAATCAGTCAAGCAAAAGCAAGTCTCGATACTGTTTGTTGCAGACTACTGACGATTGTTGTAGTCAGATTGTTTACACTGCATCCTCTTTATAGAAACGTACTAAATATGCTTGCATTTAGAATTGTACCATAAACCTTACTTTGCACTCTACAAGCTAGACGGCTCTCCATGTGTATGTGCTTTATAAAGCGGGTGCTTTGTATTCAACTTAAGTGTACTTTTGGAGAGGATGGAAGGGGCTGTTCTGTTTTGCTTTTTTTTTTACAGGTAGCATCAGTCTGAGAAAATAGCTGATTGCTATGTTGATTTATATTATGAAAAAATATCTGATAAAATAAACATTATTTAAATTTACCATTATGAAACTAGGATTGTTTCTGTTCCTCCAACTGAATGATGGAACACTGATTTCCTGAATGTTACCATTATGAAGCACTTCACAGGCACTATGGGTATGGCCACTCAGAATCAATCGAGGATGAAACCACCACAATAGCTATAAAGTGGAATAAAACAGCACTGTTACCATTTCTACTTTAGGAAATAACTTCACCACACAGCACATCTTGCTTTCAGTTTCCCCTCAGTCATTTTAATCAGTTTAATCAGTAAATTACTTTAATCAGTAATTTATTAGAGTTGTTATCCATCCATCCATAAAGTGCTATCAGATCACCTCAGTAATACCAGAAGTAACTCAGTTTTGACATAGCTGATTCCAAAACACTTGTCCACCACATCTTTGGGAGAAGAATGATTCAGCATTACACAGGAATCTTTGACTTAATAGGGCTCGGGGAACCATTACATAATGGTTGAGTTCACTCTGGCATATCATCGACAAATAAGCATGCTAAGGATGATATGCTTGCAGCTAAAATGTTTTTTTGCTTTATGGTAATCCTCAGATATGTTGGATCTCAGATTTCAAACTTTCCCACCCAGCAGAGCTTTTAGCCACAAAGACTGGGACAGAATTGCAGAAATCTCTTGCACGATTTTTGGATTCAAAATTGGAGGCTCTGGCAAATTCCTAACAACCAGAAGCATAGTTTAATCTTAGTTATTTAGGTTGTTTGGGAGAATGAAGCCAGGAACAATAGTTTCCATATTATAAACTTTTTATTGAGTCACTGCTTTCATGACACATGAGGAAGCAGTTGAACAGTATACCCAAGCTTGACTGTTCATTTACACTCAACCACCATGAACTATTCTACTTAGCCTGTTCCCTACCCTTTGTCTATTTGTAGACAGTGAAACACACAAGCCCTACATTTAAAGATACAATATATATTTTTCTTAGGATATCCCTCAATAGATTCTTCATTATCAAGATTCTTCATTAGTGCTCGTTAATAATGTGATACTCTAGACAGATGGCGTTTCAGGGAGTTTTTCAGGAAGCTGAAGCAGAATTCCTAACATGTACATCACCTAAAATCCAACTCAGACAGAGGGGAACATTTTTGACTCTTAGTACAAAGTTGCAAAGTAAGCTCTACTCTTTGCACAAATTAGGTCTTCTTTAAATAGACTTGTATCAATGAAAACTGGTGAATGTTTTGTAAGCAAATACAGTAAAAGAGAAAACTTCCCACATACGGTACAGCATCTTTCTTTAACAATACAACAATATGCCGTCATTTTTCATAAAAGAGGAAGAATGTCTCCCAAACTCCAGATGTCTTGAAGACAAAGGAAAGCCCCTCTTGCATAGGTTACTTTGTGACTATACTTACAGCACTGTGTGCTATAAACATTGTTTGCAAATATTTCCTAAAAGAAAGAAATTCCACCGTTCAACTTCTAAAAAGGGAAAATTCAGAGTTTTTCTTTGTTAACACAACTCAACAGTTAACACTTAAGTAATGCAAAGCCTCTGGCAAAACAAAAATACCTTCTGGGAAGCTTCCTGAGAAAGCACATCATATTTCTCTCTGAAGCGGTCATTCTTTTTCTCCAGGGGAACAGAATCTTCTCCTGTACATTCTGAGTCACTTCTTCTATAAAGAGGATAATGCTGAGAAGAATGAAAAGTACAAAATAGTTCCAAATAAAGCTTCTCAATATATCCATGGTAAATAAAGTGCAGAGATCTCATTCTATCAGAGTCAACTTACCTGCAATAGAATTGGAGCCGAGGTTGGGACCTTATCTACATTACTACAGCTTTTTTTACGTTGATTTTGTTCCTGCCAACAAAAACCAGAAATTATTTAATATGTACCGTACACAGAGCAACCAATAAAAAAAGTCATGGTTTTTAAGGAAAACTTTTAGCATTTCATTAGAATTGAGGGGATGATACAGATATATAAAATTGGATGTTCTAAAAGAAGATACCCCTCTCGTGTTCAAAGAATGGGTGAGTCAGTTTTAGATACCACTTGAGTTACATACAGACAGGCAGAAAATGTCTGCAAGATATATACGTATTTTAGCAGAATCTCCCAGGAGGTTTCAGAACAATGTCTATGCACACAATACACACAAAAAAGAAAGCAGTCATAAATACTGAGGGTGTCAGCCTTTCAAGGGTTGACTAGGAAACCAAACTTTTGAAGGCTAAAACTACTTTTATTAATGAGGTTAGGGTAATAAAATATGCAAACGTGAATATGCTTTCCCACTCCCTTTATCTTCAAGGGAACGGGAATGGGGGAGTCAAGCCTCAGATGCTTTCTTAAATTACAATTTTGTCTCTATTTCTTTGGTCTCACAGTAGACTCGGTTACTGCTTTTCTTTCTGCTCAAAGTTACTCTCAACCCATTACAGAAGAAGAAGCACTAAGTATACTACCTTCAGTTCTTTATAAATTTTAACAAATATCAAACTATCAGTTTAATTAATTTAAAGAGTAGGTAAGCCCTGCTATATCAAGGGCTTATTTTGGGAAGTGTTGTAGGGTTGAAAAATCCATAAATAAACTAGTATAATAAACTACTAAATTCAAGACACAAAAAGGACTTCTGAAGATGATTACAATGCAATACAAGATTTGATGGTGCTGCTCTATTCTTAGCCACAATTTCATTCTGGTTTTTCCCAATGCCCAAGGACAGAAAGCTTCACTCATAAGGGCTTTCTCGTTCATTTCAATGAAGAGAACACATTATTTTTAGAGGAAAAGACTGAGTTTTGCTGAAAGCTTGGGAGTTCATCTGAATAATAATTTGGGAAGGACTTAGTTTAAAATAATTCTGGAGGAGTTGTTCTTTACCTTGATACAGGGGTGAAATTAACTTGCCTTCGTTACCAGTTCACCAATGTGAGCGTGTGCCCACCTCCACACATGTGCAGGACTTTCCACGCATGCGCAGAGCATCAAAAACAGGCCGTGATGACATCCGGACAGGTAACCAGCCTGCTACCGAAAGTAGCAAAGTAGAACAGCGAGAGGAGGAATCTGCTGTGCCATGTGATTTAGATTAGCTAGAAAGCAGGAAATCCAACAATTCTAGCTAATATAAATCATGTGTCACAGCTGATCAACAGAAATACCGGTTCTCCCAATCCGGTAGCATTTTTTTACTACCTGTTCACTCAAACCGGTAGCATTTTTTACTACCGATCTGGGCGAACCTGTCCAAACCAATTTCATTTCACCCTCTACCTTGATAAGCTTTCCCAAAAAATAGTTATATGCCTACCTTCAATGAGCAATTCAGTTGGTGAGAAAGTTCAATGAGTTTGGCTTCTGCTGTTCTGCAAATTATACACCTGTCACCTTCAAGAGCAACACTGTTCACTATAAGAAAGCTAAGAATATACGAAGGAAATATGCAAGTTACTGCCAATAAATTAGCAATAGCAATAGCAATAGCAATAGCAGTAGACTTATATACCGCTTCATAGGCCTTTCAGGCCTCTCTAAGCGGTTTACAGAGAGTCAGCATATTGCCCCCAACAATCTGGGTCCTCATTTTACCCACCTCGGAAGGATGGAAGGCTGAGTCAACCCTGAGCCGGTGAGATTTGAACCGCTGACCTGCTGATCTAGAAGTAGCCTGCAGTGCTGCATTTAACCACTGCGCCACCTTGGCTCTTGCCCATATCCTAAACATGGAAAGTAAACCCACACAGCATAAGAAGACTTCCCCACCAAATATATTTCTAATGCGCTCAAGTGAATTCCCATCCTCCAAAGAGGCCTGGGAAGATGCAGAAGAAAATTCCTTCCATCAGATACTTCTTTGTACTATACATAGCACCTTTGGGTTACAACAGACAAGGCCATGTGAAAAATAAGAGAATTCTCCCTGGGTTTGTTCAGAACCTGCCAAAGGTAGTGAATGATCAAGGAAGAAAAATAATCCTCACAGTGGATACCTATAATCATAAATATTGATCTTAACATTGAAGTTTCATAAGATTCTCTGTCTTACATGTTAACTAGGCAAAACCCAATCAATGTATCATTGGTTACTAGGCATTAACAGTGATACAAAAATGGAGTTTAAACCATGCAAAATCTTAAGATACTGTTTATCTATAATAACAGGAAATGAATACACGTTTCTATAGAAAGGGCTGCAGTTCAATTAAAACCCAAATGTTAAGAGCAGAATTGGAATAAATTTTATAAATGTAATAATATCATATGGATTAATATAATTAATACCAGATGGGGGGAAACAGATCACAAGCAACAGTTCTTATCCTTTCAGCAGAAATATATTAAAAAATATTTTCTGGATAGCCAAAAATTAACCTTAAAAATCTGTTTATAATTTACTTTTAAATAAAATGTAATGTGATGCCATCATGAAACTAACGTTTTGCTGTAAATGCCTAGGAACAAAGATCAGGCACAAAATAAAAATCCCAGTAAATTAAAAAAAAAGTTATACTCACTTTATCCCTTTCCGAGTTATTATTTTTTCTGAAGAGAAGTTGAAAACTTTAGAGAAACGTTCTAACTTGAATGATGTCATCCTAGGAGTGTATAATAAAAGACAGCACTTCATTATACCGTAATAAACACCATAGGTCCTAGCATGTAGAAAACATACTATGATTGAATTAGAGCAAAATTTCAATTTGGTCTGTAAAAAGTGGACCATCATGACTATAAACCAATATTTTAATCTATATCCCACAATTTTAAAACAATGCTTACTCATAATGAAAGCCAATGTCATGATTGCCAACAATACCAAATACTTCTGTGTGTTTTGGATGCCAAAATATTTTTTGATAGCGCCTTACATCATCTGACCAGGCCTGCAAAAAAAAAGTTTAAAAATTTAAATGCTAGAATCTTTTTTAAATAAAAATAAATACTGATTATTATTTTTAGGTTTTTGTTTTTATTATTCCTGAATTTGCTAAGAATAAAGGATCAATAGACAATGCCTTGAGATAAAGCAAGCAATTTCATAACATATTGAAATTCATTTTTATATATTAAAAATTAAAACAAACTATTTCCTAAATTGTAGTCAGAAAAAATAAATCTCAAAGAAGATAAAGAGCACCAATGAATTTCTTTAAATACAGCATCTTGCATTGTTATTTTTTCCCACGTAGGACTGTTGAATGTTTAGATACTAATATATTAGAGTAATTTGTAGTATCATAAAAAAACTTTTCAACTCAATAAAAATTTCTACATATTTTATTTTTATTTATCAGCCCTATTTGTTCATAATGTGTCCAATTTACCCCAACCCACAGTTCACTTTCTTAACAGTGTTCTGAATATAAATTTGGCTTCAATGCCATAAAAATAATCTACCCAAGACATCTACTGAATTTTACACTGATTGTTGGGGAAAAACTGCAGTGTGTTTCACTTTAGAAGAAACACTTGGTCATGAATTTAATCACTACTACTATAGGAACCACAAATCTGCCAAATTCAATTTTATACAGTTGCTCTTTTTTCTCATTTTTCATTCTATTCTATTTATTCATTAATTTGTTTTTTTCCCTTCTCACAAACCTACACAAACCTCATCTGCATTTTTCTTTCTCCACAGTTTCCTAATTTTCTCTCCCTCTCCTTCTCCCTCTCTCTCTCTCTCTCTTGTGTGTGTGCGTGTGTATGTATATTAGTACATGAATTATCTGAATACTTCAGTAAACTGGTTAATTAAGAAAAAAAATATTTCAGCTGCATTTGAGTTGGTATGTAGGATCAGAAAATGGGAATTGTTAAGGTTCATTTTAAAATGCAACTTATAGGAACTTGCAATAATACACAAAAGTTATCTGTGCTAAAAGAACTGATGCCAGCACTGCCAATATTTTCTCAGTTGGCATATCTATTGTGCAAAGTACCATCTATAAATACAAATTTAAATACTGACAATGCTTCCATAATCATAAACAGCTTTCATTTAATAATTAACATTCTAATTAAGAATTAACTACTCCTGGCCTTGGGCTTTTATTCACTTATTAAAAGTGAATAAATTCCTTGTGTGTCCAATCACTCTTGGCCAATAAAGAATTCTATTCTATTCTAAAGGCATCTATTTTGCTAGGAATACCAATTCAGGAACACAAACCTGGGAAGAGCTCCATTTCCCTTCATCAAAGATATCGCCCAGAATAAAGACTATTTCTGGCTGCAGAAGCCATAGGGCAGTTTGGAAGGCCCTCTCCATTTGCCATTCCCTAAGAGGGGGGGGATAAAAAAACCCACCATATTTTAATTATTAAAAATATTATGAAGCAATTATAAAGTCTGGATTAAAAGTAGCTGGGTATGGAGTGGCCTTCTCTTTTAACATTGTATGGAATATCATTTTTAATAACCTGGAACAAACATCTACCTTTTAGGGTTTTGGTTACACTGGAGAACGCCAAAGAGTCACTCAAAACATGCTATTTTGAATCTAACAGAAGGTTGGGAAAATTACATTTGTCAAATAAGAAATAGAAGAAGGTACTTTGAAAATGGCCTGGTACGCCCAAAGACCAGCTAAACTGCTAAGCTATAAGGGTGGAACATACACATTTTAGAGAAAGGAAATAATTGCCCATTAAGTTATTATATTCCCAAAGTAAAAAAGAATTATTTTTGATCAGTCAGACAGTAGAAAAAAATACTGTGACTTTTCCATTGTTACGCCACAAATTCAAAAGGGAACAAACATTCTCAAATTACTTATGAATTCCTGACATTATCCAACAACAGCAGGCCACCCATTTAGACTCTAACTTGCAGCATGAATGGGAAAGACTGAAGAAAAGTTTATTAGGGGAAAAACCTTGCCATATAAAATGGAAACTTTTTAGGCCTTGAAGACACCAGAGAAATTAATGGTGTAATAAAGAGATTGGGAAGGACAGTTAGACAAACTAACTTGGTGACAGATACTGTAAAAAGCTTTATTCTTCAGAAAAATATACAACTACTACAACATGAATGATGACAACATGCTGGTAAATATAGTCCTTAATATACAACAACTGAGACTGGAAATTTGATCATTAAGTGAAGCTGTCATTAAGATGTGATTGCTTTGCTTGTTAAGCCCATGATATTGCTTCAGTCAACAACCACAATTTGAAACTAGTGTCTCTGGGCTCTGATTATGAGGCTGAGTACAAGGAATTGGAAAGCAACTTTGATACCAAACTTCAAGGCTGCTTTACCCAAGTGCAGCTGCCCTTTGCCTCCTGCATAACTCCCTCTTATCTCCTTCCTTTCAACTTTTATAAAACAAGAAAAATATGCACATATAAACTATTGTAAAATTAAAATAAATAACAGTATTTTATTATACAACACATGTATATTAAATATTTTCTTGGCTGTGCTGAGGGCTATTTTATGAGACTGCTATGTGTTTTATATGTGTATAAATCTTTGTTTTCATGTGAGCTGCTCAGAGCCATGTACTAAGATAGGTGACTATATAAATCAATTAAATAAATAATTTTTAAATCACAGTATTAAGCTGTTTCAAACATTGCAGAACACCTGTACTCTGGAACACTGTTTTGGTTTTAATGTGTTAAAGCAATATGGAATGAAGAAGATGTTATTAAAAATGATTGTTCCTTCAAATAATGAGTGGGAAATGTTGCTCAATGAATTACAAGATTTATTTTTCTCTTCTTATGAGAGCAACTACACCAAGATTTTAGCAATATTAAACTGAATCAACATTCAATAAGTTAGAAAGTAGATGATCAGCTTATAAACTTTTAGGTTTGTAAAATGTAATTATTCAGCATGCAACAAATGCTTCCACAAACCAAAAGCAACAAGTTATTGATATTTTGGCTCCTACCTCCTTAGCTTGTCCAACCAATGTCCATTGACTCTACCAAGCAAATGAGGATCTGATAAAAAGATGGTTTTCAAGACAGAACGTGAATTCTGTTTGTTAGTCCCCAGAGTCTGATTTTTCAATTCCGGCCAATGACATTGAATTATAACTACATAATAAATTAAAAATTCACAGAAAATGAATACTGTCAGAGTAAAACAAATAAGTTTCAGCATAAAAATGCCTCTTTTTCTCAAAGAATAATGGTTCATTGCCATCTCAGCCTACTGCAGCACATTTTCCATAGAAGTATCACCAATGTTCCTTTTTTCATGTCCTAAATCAAATGTACATTACTGTGTATTTCATGTGATTCTTATCAGCAAAAAAACCCTGTAAGAGATAAGGAAAGAAATTTTATAGGGCCTATACTGAATACAAACTACATTATCAGCCTCATTCACTTGTATATCCCAATTCAACAAAGCAATAAATAAGAACATATAGCAATTGCTTAAAAGCGATTTGGTTATAAGCCCCACTGAACTCAATACCGTATAGTATTAAATGAAGTATAGCTTCATTCTTCTAACCAAAGCACACGGCATTGCTCTATAATATTTTATAGTGACAGGTTTTAAAAAATTACCAAATTAACTGAATTATGATAAAATGCATATCTATTATCAATGTACAATTTTTTTACAAAAAATACTGAGAAATAGTAATATTTGTGATACTTATTTTTTTAATCAAAATTTTTGGCTTCAAAATAACTATTCTGAATCAGAAGCTGATTAACTTTAAACCAGGCCATTCTGATCTCAAAATTGTTGACCATAAATTGCTTTACATATCAGACATTTTCTGATTCTGTACTGTAAATCTCCATCCTGTGAGCCCTTTCTCTAGCTCTGTGCCCATTTCTCTACCCAAGACAGCCATCGTTCATTTCACACTTAAAAGAGATTTTCACTGAAATCCTGTTTTTCAATGCTTTATCTACTCACTCAATATCTATGGATATTCTCAGTCATCCAGGTCCAAGATGCTTTTTCAAGAGGTAACTGGACTTTCTGGTTTTTCTTTGAAGACATCTCATTCTCATCTTCAGCTCTGAAGAAGCTTCTTGGATGAGAAGTGAACTGTCTTGAAAGAAAAACCAGAAAGTCCAGTTGCCTCTTGAAGAAGCACCTTTGGGACTACCTACTCATCACTCAGCAATAGAACTGAAAGAGTAATATTTACTATTTTTGTAACTATCAAAAGAACAGCTGTAAATCTTTTAATATTTAAATTAATACAACACTGCAACAATAACCATTTAATTTCTATTCATTACTGTAGATGTGGCACATTCCATTTCCTTTCATTTCATGTTGTGCTTTTTATGTAGGTTGCAAGGATTTCAAAGGGGTCCAGCCAAATTGAGTTATTTTCAGCTCTGGTTATTTCCAGGGACCATCAAAAAATCTGACCTTATTTTCTAAGGCCATTCTTGTCCCATAACAATTAACCAAGATTACTAATGTAGGTTGGATGGAGGGCCAACAGAAAATTTCTTCCTCCTTTCTGAAAAGACTCACTTCCTTGATGCAAAACTATGCCCCTAGCTTTGAACATTCTTTTTTTGTGTCTTTAATATAGTGCTTTCCCTTTTCAGACAACAGCATTCATGCCTG
This sequence comes from Thamnophis sirtalis, assembly GCF_051295495.1. Classification (NCBI taxonomy): domain Eukaryota; kingdom Metazoa; phylum Chordata; class Lepidosauria; order Squamata; family Natricidae; genus Thamnophis; species Thamnophis sirtalis. Next base: position 155,516,681 of record NW_028261382.1, read on the forward strand.
GAAACCAGCTCTGCAGAGGGAATTGCGAAAGAGGGGGGAAAGGGACTGATAAGCACGAAGCCAGACTTCCAGGAAATTGGCTGTTACTGTCACCCTCAGTGCAGCTACTCTGGGAATACTCCTAAAGCAAGTTAGATCCTGCCAATGTCCATAGCTAAATGTCTGTGGAGATTCTCAGTCATCCAGTTCATGGTTATCCCAAAGATGCTTTTTCAAGACACAACTGGACTCTGATTTTCTATAAAAGACGTTTTTGCTTCTCATCCAAGCAGCTTTGTGAGCTGAAGAAGAAAGACAAAGTTCAAAGGAAAACAAAGTTCAGTTGCCTCTTGAAAAAGCACCTTTGGAATAGTTGGATCCTGCCAGTGTTTTGCAAGCTACAGCAGTTTAAGAGAACTGCTGATTCAAAGCAAACACCTTTTTCATGACCTTGGTGAATGAGAAGGGCTGTTTTGAGGGGGGAAACAAAACAGAGCAAAATGAGATTTCAAGGAATTTCAATTTTTGGTGGAAATTGTTTTGTACCAATATAGTATATACATATTAAGATGTAATTATTAAAAGTAAATAACATTTTCTCTTTCCCAATTCTAACTCCAGGAAGTAAACTGTTTTATTGGGGGGGGGAGTCATTTTATCAGGTTACTATCGCACATTCTGAAATCCTCTGGGTCAACTTAGTTCAGCATTAACATAATTTTCATTAGGACCAGCTTTAAGACTTGTGGGCTTCAACTCCCAGAATTCCCAAAGTCCACAGGTCTTAAAGTTGCCAAGGTTGGACACCCTGCAACTAAAGTCTCATGAAATAGAGAGCACACTTTGGGGCTAAACATAGGAAGAACAAGGAGCACAAAGCGATTCCTGGGCACAATTTCAAACACTTCAATCGAGCGACAGCTCCTCATTGTCCTCCGCCTCGTTTTGAGTGGATGAAGCACCCACCCCATCGAAAAGCATTAATGCTAAACTCCAAAGCTTTTCTCGTTACTGTGTGACCTTCCAGATGGCCTAAAAATGAAACGGGACAAAGAAGACCCATCTTTTAACGCCGGAAGCCCAAAAGTGGTGTCTTTAGTTGCGCCGCGATGAACTGCGGCAACGGCTTGGCAATGCAAAATGCGTGACACACCACGCAAACCACGCCTCCGCACCATGCATGAATCGGACCCGCTTCTGTCTTGGAGGAGCAGCAGCAGCAACAACAGCAACAGCAGCACTTCCTCGAGTTCTCCCAGCGCATAAAGCTCGAGAGACAAAACAGAAATCAGTTCGAATCGTAAATCGGGACCGAAAGGCGAATCTATTTCAGCCAACAAGAATCCCTCAATTTTTCCTTCCGACCCTGCAAACAAGGCAACCTTTCAGCGCTAGGATTATGATTAGGACGAGGTCAAATTTCTTTGCGCCCATCTCGCCGCTCAAGGCGATTCTGAGCGTTGCTGCAACTCACCGAGGAGGGAGTGGGGCTGTGTGGGGACAGCGGATCTTCCGCTCCAAGAACGAAACTCGACCGTGGGAAAGCTTCGCCTCCGCTTCGTGACGCCGTCGGGAGCAGCTGACGCTGGAGCTGCACCACCAAACCCCGGAAGAAAAGAGAGGCGGTAATGAAAGAAAGCTGACATGGTCACCCGCCAGGCACGTGTGTGTGTGTGTGTGTGTGTGTGTGTGTGTTAATGTGTGAGTGAGCGAGCGCGCGCGCGCGCCCGCCGCATCTACGGAGAAGTCTTCCGTTTTGCGGAAGTTATACAACACCGGCCGGGGGTGCAATCGATGGAAGCTACTTTCCGAGTCTCCCATTCGCCCGCTTGAGAAGATCGGGATCTGAGCGGGCATCCCTACCTGGATGGCGCTGGCCTCGCGGGGTGTTGGGATGAGTAATTCTTGCTGGCTCTTCATATTTGCATCGGGCTAAGGGGCTGCTCTGCAGGTTCCTACCGGCTAGGCGTTTCCATGGCGATCGGGGCTTGCAGTTGGGCGATCGGGGCATTCGGATGCAATCTGCGCAGCAGTGTCGCCTTGGTCCAAAGAACCGTTCCAACATCAGGCAGTACCGAGCACAGAAACGGCGCTGTTTAAAATTAGCCTAAGGTACCCGAGGTGGTGGACCATTAAGGGTAGGAGAAAACCAGACATCGATAGGCTTGCTTTCTGAGCAAAGACTTGTTTATTAAAGCAGGTCGTGCAGAATCTTCAAGTTTTAGGTGCCGTCCATAGCAGACTTCCAAAAGTTGTCACCAAACTGTCATTTTTAATATAATACATAGGATACTGTTGAGTTGACAGGGGGGAAACTGTTTTAAATGTGTATAAAAAGCAAGAAGAGTTTCAATTTGCAGATCTTTTGTCCAGTGGCAGCTGCATATTTGCAGTGAGCCTCGATCAAGCATAGCTACTCCTAAATATTTGAACCAGTTTGCCTGTTCTTTTTTGTGATCAATTATATTCTGTGGGTGAGCCTCAGCTTCTTGAATAAGGGCAGGACTCCTACACACCCTTATCTAGGACTTAACCCAGTCATCTGCTAAAGTGACATATGCAGTTTCCTTTGCTCGGATTTGAACTCCAAAAGAAAGAAATCTATTTCCTCTAAATAGTCTGCAACAGAAATGGAAGAACTATCTTCAATAATTTAGGTCAGTAATTCTTATATTTAAAAATGAGGATATACCTACAGAATGTATGTATCAAAGAATAAAAGCTATATCATTTACATTTTTAAAAAGGTTCTTAGCATTTTATGTAAGCCTTAAGAGTGTGATAAGGGACACTATCAATTAAAAAAAAAAATTAGAAATGCTGTTAAAAACTATCAGACATTATTTTCTTTGAACCCAAATCCTAGATAACATTAGATGTTGTCACAGTCATCTCACTATGGAGCCCAAACCTAAACAAACAAGCTATTTTATAGGCAAATTATTTAGCAACCAGTATATCATAGGATTACAGATAAATCATCTTATTAGTTTAAAACAGGGATCCCCAACCCCCAGGCTGTAGCCCACTACCAGGCTGTGGCCCAACTGGAACTGGGCCATGAGCAGTTGGCCAGCGCATTTGTGCAAATGATGGTTGGCACACAAACACATGCGAGCCCATGGGCTGGTTCTCCTCTCTCCCCCCGCTGGGTCGCCAAGCCATAAAGTATGGGGACCACTGTTCAAGACCTGTTACATAATTTTTCCCTTATGTTATTCTCTCAATAACTCTAAGGAAAAATGGATTAAGAATATAGCCCAAAGTTATTATTTTAACAAATACTGGCTGGATATATCACACACATTCATTTTCAAAAAAAGTTCCACATATCTAAGTTATAAAATAACCTTGAAATACCTTTAAATTGAACAAGCCATAGTTTGAGCTAAACATAGGTCCCCAAGTTCAAACATAAAGAAGTGCTACAATTAGTTTAAAATTAGAATCAATTACTTCTATTTTCCTCTTTAGATATATGCCTCCAGAAGACAGAAAACAGATGAGATGAAGTACCTCGTTCACATTCATTTACTGAATGCTAAACCACAGTTAAGCATTGCATTAAAGCCAGTCCTAAATTTATTAAATATTAAAAAATATATATACAAATTATGCAAAATGAAAAATGGGTAACAGTCATGATTTTATTGCACAAATTTAAGTTATTCTATTAAGTGTTTGTTTTTCTGTGTACACTCAGTATACTTTAATAATCTTGATTGAGCATGTTATTTCCATAAAGTTGTACGAGGATTGCCAGCTGTCAACGTTGATGTAGGAGTGATTCCATAAGTGGAACTTAACTGTTTTAAACACTTTTCATAGTGGGTATTCAGCTTTATGGCTTCTTGTAGAGCATATTTTAAATCTTCTATTTCATCAAAGAAATCCTGAAAAGTTATGACACAAAATGTTTTACTTAAATTCTACTTCTGAATTAGATACTTTGTCTCAAACTTTGTTCCTCTCTTCTCCTCTCCAAATAACATCTCTCTTCAAATAATTACAATATTTGCTAATTGAAAATATTGTTATCAGATTCTACAGATCCTAATAATAAATCCTACATTTGTAATAATGAATTACAACTCCTGCCCTAGCACTAAATCCTTTCTTATAGAATACTGTGTTTTGTTTTTATAAATTGTACTTATGTGTATAAAATCAGTTAAAATGATGAATTCAACTGAGCATATTTCTAAGGTTCCAAACTTAATATAAAGACATAAAACAAATTCCCTTTATACAAATAAACATAGTGTCCAAATCAAATGCTGTACACAGTATCTCTTAAAACATATATTACAATCTTAAAATAACGAGAAATTATTTGAAAATAGAATTGATTGTACATAGAAGAAAGGATTATATATTTAGGTCTTTTTATTATCCATCTTCATATTATAATCTATAGCCGGGATGGCGAACCTATGGCACGCGTGCTACAGGTGGCACGCGGAGCCATTTGTCAGGGCACGCGAGGTGTTGCCCTGTCAGCTGGCCAGTGCGCATGCGTGCGCTGGCCAGCTGAGTTCAGCCTTTTTTAAAGCAATTTTTCGCCCTACCCAGGCTCCAGAGGCTTTATAGGAGCCTAGGGAGGGTGAAAACGGCCCTATGGGCAAACAGGAAATTTGGGACTGGACTTCCAGTTTGCTTGTAGAGTCGGTTTAAGGGACCTTCGGGAGACTTCCCTGAAGCCTCTAGAGGACTAAAAAGGACCCAATGAACAAACCGGAAGTCACTTCCAGTTTGCTTATAGGTCGGTTTAAGCCTTCCGGAGGCTTCAGGGACCCTGAAGGTCCCTGAAGCCTCTGGAGGGCCTCCAGGGGAGGCTGTTTTCGCCCTCCCCAGGCTCCTATAAAGCCTCTGGAGCCTGGGGAATGTGAAAAAAGCATGGAAAAATGGAGGGGAAGTGCCTCTGATGCGCGCATGCGCATTGGGGGATCGCGCTTTGCATTATGGGTGCAGCAGGCCTGCACATGACTCCCCTGCACTCCCCCCCCATGGCACGCAAGCCAAAAAAGTTTCGCCATTGCTGATCTATAGCATGAGCTCATTCTATACTGTATCATAACCTGTACTTAGATATTTTCAAAGAAACTCTCTTAAATACACAGAACAATACATTTAACAGACAACTGCATCTTCAATCCAAAGGCACATACAAACAGGCAAACAGGCTTAAATAAGTCCCTGCTTGGAAGGGGGAACATTACTTAACGTATCCCTATCCACTGACCAGCAAAGCCAAAGCTTCTAGAGCAGCGATGGTGTACCTTTTTTGGCTAGCATGCCATAAGTGGGGAGAGCGCAGGGGGTCGTGCATGGGCGTGCCACACCCATGCCATGCGCGACCCCCCCAGTGCGCATGCATGCACTACAGGCACGACCCCACCACTTTTTTGCATCCTTTTATCGCCCTCCCCAGGCTCCAGAGGCTTTATAGGATCCAGGGGAGGGCAAAAAAAGCTTCCCCCTCCCCCCGGAGGCTTCAGGGGCCTTCAGGAGGCTTCCCTAAAGCCTCCAGAGGGCAAAAAAAAAAAAAAGACCCTCTGAGCAAACCGGAAGTGACTTCCGGTTTGCTTGGAGGATCGTTTTGAGCGCTCCGGAGGCTTCAAGGACATTCAGAAGGGTTCCCTGAAGCCTCCGACGCACTTAAAACGACCCTTTGAGCAAACCGGAAATCCGTTCCCGAACTTCCGGTTTGCCCATAGGGCCGTTGTTTTGCACTCGGGAGGCTTCAGGGAAGCTCATGAAGCCTCCGGAGGGCCTCTGGGTGGGGGAGGCTCTTTTCGCCCTCCCCAGACTCCTATAAAGCTTCTGGAGCCTGGGGACGGCAAAAATGGCTTTAAAAAAGGGTGAACTCTACGTGTGCCACCTGTGGCACGCGTGCCATAGGTGGTTCCACCACAAATCCGCGGTAGACTAAAGCGCGCTGGACAAAAGCGCGTACGTGACGTCATCACAGTGCGACGAAAACGGCACGCTGTGAGCGGTAAATTTAAAATTAACGTGAAAACCTTACCCTAACCCCCCCAAACCTAACCCTAAGCCTAACCCTTAACCTAACCCTAAACCTAACCCCAAACCTACGCTAAACCTAACGCTAACCCTTAACCTAACCCTAAACCTAACCCTAACGCTTAACGTAACCCTAAACCTAACCCTAACCCTTAACCTAACCCTAACCCTAACCCTTACCTTTATGTGAATCGGCTTGCTTTAATTTTATTTTAATTTTAATTTAATTTATTTTTAATTTTATTTGTCGCGCTGCTGATGACGTCACGTACGCGCTTTGATCGGGCGCGCTTTAGTGGACCGCGGTTTTGACGGGTCACGCCATATGTTCGCCATCCCAGTTATAGTGTGTGATCACAATGTAACAATGCATAAAACTTTATCTTCCATAGCAGATATTTTCCATTTGCAAATGGGATATTTTAAAAAAGAACCCACCTTATCTAATGCAGCAAGCTCATTTTTTAATATTCTTCTTTCTTTGGAAAGCGTTTCATTTTCCATCTTCAGTCGCTGTGTCTCAAAAAGCAACTGGTCTAAAGTACAATAAGCAATCTCTTTAAAGTCACTAAAAGATAAAAATTATGTTCTTTTTTTTTAAACTGTATCTTAGAATTTGTTTTCACTTCTGAAAATCAGGTTTTCCTCTTAGGAGTTTTAAGACCTGAAAATACAGTATTTCAAATTCAGTTTAATGGTCTTATCATCATCTGATTTTATTTACTGAAGAGTCAAGGTATCTTACAGAGAATTCAGAATAATGAGACAGTCAAAGGAAATGCAGCTGGGAAAAGAGAAAATCTCAAAGCTCTGGAAACCCTAGATCTGCAAGCAAGCAGTGATATAAAGCAATTGTCAGTCTAAAAGTGTTGGAGGCTTGTGTGTGTGTGTGTCTTTGTGTGTGTGTTAACAATATGAAGTTTAATGGTGTGGTTAAGCAACCACACTATAAACCAAGACACTGGGAGTTCTAGTCCTGTCTTAGTCCCTCTACTTGTTTTATGGGTTTCTGGTCCAAACAAAGAAAAATATTTTGGCTGTATAGGGCAAGGGATTCCCTACAGCAGCAAAGACCAGTTTATATAATGCAGGGGCCAGAGAAGTAGTACAGATAAAATACGGGGAAAAATGATGTCGTTCAGCGACAGCACTTATAATATACTCAAATTAGCTCAGAGGATATGTACCAGATTATAATTTAAAAATATATTCAGAATTGCATATGATTAATTTATTGACAGCACTTTCTATAAGGCGATAAGAATAATACTTCTCTAGAGATACACATCTCCTCTATCTACTCTCATTATAATATAGGTTACACTGACAGAAATAAACTTTATGAGAAATAATGGTCTATTTCCTGGTCCTAGGCTGAAAATAAACAGTACATACCATCAACTTTCCTTAACAATAGTAAGCATTCATATCATTCTAAATTTAAGTTTCTAAATTAGGAATGGGGAAATATGGCGCTTTTATGACTTGCTTCTGGCTCAGGAATTCTGGGAGTTGAAGTCCACAAGTCATAATAGGGCCATAGTTCCCCACCTCTGCTCTAAATAAAGGAGACTACACAAAATATAATTATGGTACCACTTCATTAAGCTATGTTTGCATCTTAATACTAAGTGTTTTTAACTGCTAAGTCTATTTGGAGTGGGAGGGGGTTAATTACATGCATTTTCAATGCAAGAGCAATCTTGTATTCAAGTTACTGGATTTCAATTTATAGACACTAAGATAATATCTTTGACTGAGGAGCTACACATGGACTATCAAGAAATCAGGTGCGGCTCCTTAAATCCTGTGGATCCTGCTGCCTTGCACCTTTCTTTCTATGAATATATATTACATCTCTCACTGTGCAATGTGTAGAGGTGAAGGTTTTGTGAAATATGACTACAGTACATGTGCATGCACACTAAGGCTCACATGCTGTAGCTACCAACTCATGAACAAAACTAAAAGATTTCCATTTCCTTTTTTTCTTTTAAATAAAATATATGTAATCTTTGCTTGTTTTTTCCCTCTTATCACCGTGAGCTGGTATAAATCCCTTTCCCCCTTAGCAACAGAGAACATAATTGGGAAGGTTCTTGAATCACTTCCTACTCACCCAACCCCAACAATCTAAACTGAGAAAGCATCAGTCTGTTTCTGGGACTCTGGGATTATGCCCAGGATAAACATAGAAAATTCTAATTTTCATTTAGTCATAGATGACAATATATCAAAAGGTAACACAAGATCAAGAGCCAATGAAGCAGACATATGAGAAAAAAGTATTACCTAAATATTTGCAGGAACAGCTTCCCTTCTTTTTGCACATACATTTGTCAGATGACATTCTTCTCTGAATTGGAACAAATTTGTCCTTTTTTTTATATTCCAAGGCATTTATCTTTTGGTTTGCTAAATGAAGTTGATGTTCCAGATCATTAATTTTACCCTGTTTAAATAGTTGAACAACTTTAAAGAACAAGAAAATTAACACATTCTTAAACATACTAAGGAAGGGCAATTGGGGCATCAATTCAGAATTACATTTTTTAAAACCTGCATTAGAAGTTAGAAATAAATATGTGATTTAAAGAGTCATTGTCCTATTTAAACAAAGCTTGGAAATGATAAATGCCACTAACATATTTTTGCCAACTGGATGCATTATAAGGCTGCCTCACTCATGGGCTGGATACGAGATTAAAGCAAGAGCATGGCAAGAAGCCAGACAGACAGACAGACAGACAGACATTATTTGCTACAGAGACAGACACACACACAGACTTAAAAATAAGACATGTATCGTAAAAACAAAAGGCCAAATTAAATTATCCTACATCATTTCAATACAAATAATTATCATTTTAATTTAAAAAGCGAAAGTTTATGACTGTTCTTTCAGTATATGAAAGAATTTCAGTATATGAAAGAATTATAATTCAAGAACGCAATGCCATAAACATCGTCTGTATGCAGATACTCCATGACATTGTCATTTAACTTTAATAGAAGTGGACAGAGATATTGTACATGGGACAATTTCTTATTAGAATGAAATTGCAACTGAATGAAAAACAGACCAGTAAATGTGTCTTGCAATATGCTTATGAAACATACAAAAATATAGTAGTAATAATATTTTATATATACCAAACACATTTCATTATTTTTAGTTTACGTCAAAGTGATCAAATGATTAAAGCTTACAGACAGCATTGCAACTGTTTCATTTTGTCTTTGATTTGTTTTGACTTCTTTATTGTACCTTTTCTTCAGTTCATTATACATCTGAAGCACTCTGGAAGCAAAAGAAGAATTGTTAGTCTTCCAAAAATGAGTATCTATACAAATGTTCGCTGAAAGAGAATGAAATCTATTTATCTGTTTTAGCCACAGCAATGGCCTGGTGATCTGTATCGACTGTGCTCAACACAGCCTCCAACTGGTAGAAGTTCCCTGCTTCAGCACCTCTCTCGTGTCATGCAAGAATTGCAAGCACCAATCACTTTCTTATACATGGCGGAGTCTCTGAATGACTGAGATCATCTTCCTTCAAAATCAGTAATCTAATACTGGACAATTCAACACACTTTGGCTGCTTCCAATTAATGGAGATTCTGTGTAGGATCCCCATTGTGGGGATGCAAATACAAATGCTTTGCTTGCTCACCCCCCGTCAACTCCAGGTTTGTGGCCCAGTTCCTAACAAGCCAGACTGGGTTGGGGACCATTGGACTGTTGCATATCCATGTTTCTTTTCCTCTCATGTTCATTGCACAAACAATGGAATGGGGATATGAGCCCAATGGTGTCCCTTTGCGAGAAATTAAAAAACCCTGCATCTACTGCAGTCCACTAGTCCAGCAATGGACCAATAAAATATCAAGGGATTTTTTTTTTAAGTGATCATTTTACCAGTAATACAGCAATGTTTTACTATAAAACTTTATTTTTATAACTGTAGATGACTCTTCTTTGGAAACTTTCTATTTGACAATATGTAGTTAAAAGCATACACCACCGATATAACTTTTGTTTATAGAAGGGGGAACTACCAGTAGCAGAACATTTTTTATAGTCAAATAAAATAATATAATGTAGACTAACAAATGGTTCAATACTGAGCAGGAAATAACTCAAAGATGGATTGATATATTTATGGATAAATGTATAGGGAGTGGCTGTAGTGTCATTAAAGGCTTTTGTTTACAGACAATGTTGTATTGTTTACCAACAACCCAAATTATTTGCTAAAATGTATGTTTGACTAGGGCTCCAGAACTCACCTGGCATGTTCCTTTACTACATCATGTTCCTTGTGATGAACCCCATCACCTTTATGGTATAACTGAAATTCTGTTTGAATCTGCACACTAAAATAAATAGCCAATTAAATAAAAGCTCTTTCTTCAGATTGAATAAATATTACTAATGTAATGGGGTTTTTATCTAATCCTCCTAAAAAATCCAATAATGTTGAGAAAGAATATTAAAATTATTTAAAGAAATAATAAATAAAATAAAATAAATACATCTATATAAAAACACATAATCAGAGGAAAAAGACATGGATAGTTATGTGATCATAAATGGAAGTATACAGTAGTCTCTAATTTGATAATATGTGATAACCTGTGACTACATTCTCATTATGCCTGGGCATTTTAGGCCTATGTCTACTCTACATTAAGGCGATCGGAGTTGTAAAGAAAAACATTTAGGAAGGCTAGTTTAAAATTCTCCATATTTTCCAATTTAAGTACTGTATAGATTGATTAAGAAACCTCTAAGAGTTTCTCAAACTACTGTAATTTCAGTTCTCATACATATGATTTCCATTTAACTCTATAAATCCAAGTTCATCTTTCTGAAAGTAAACATTCTCAAATCCAATAAAATCTATTTATTGGACATAAAGGATAGTCTCCAAGTCAAGCAGAGAACCCAGTTCTATTTGCCTATACTCCACAAAATCCAAGAATCCTTTCATCCTTTAATGAAAGAGCCTTTCATTAAAATAACAAAAGTACTAACCCAGTCTTGCAAATGCCACACTATGTCCTAATTACAACAGGCCAAAACCTTTCAAGAATTGGGGCTACAACCTGTACAAATATTAATTATAGGCCAACTGAATCTATCAAAAGTTAGTATGTTATGCTAAAATATTGTGTTGAGTAATTGTATATATTGTATTATATATTGTATACAGATATTTAGCTTAATGTTTAGTCATTATATTTCTATGTGAATTCTTTAAAAAAATAAACTTTAGGAAAGAATGTCTAAAGGTGTGTGGCGTGGCCCTCAATTTAAACTCATTCATCAATGATTCTATGTAAGCTTGAATCAAATATTGCTTTAATCAACAAACCAACAGATGAGAAGCTAAATCTTTATACATATTAGACTAACTGAAATTTTAGATTCTTAAGAGGCACATGCTTAGAGTATAGCCATTCTTACTCTTTCCTTGTGACACAGGTAGGCAAGCACTTCTTTTGCTCATGTAGTTTATCATGCAGCTGCACTACATCATTTTCCAGCTGCTTGTTTTTTAGGCGTACATGCCTCAGCTTCTTAAGGAGCAGCTGATTTTCTTGATTGAGCTAAAAAAATGAAATAATTTTTCTTGTGTTTAAAAACAAAAATTCCCAGTTTTTTCACTTTATTTCCACTTTTCAATTAATACATCACCTGCTAGCCACCTTATCTAAACTTTGTTAATTTTAAATTCATTCCACTTTCATTCTCTATTCACATCATAAAGTATGAACTCTGCAGGTCTATTTTATATGGGAATTCTGAGCACTAATTAAATATAATAGCCTGTATGCAATTATGTTTAATTAGTGTTTCTCAAATTTATCAGTAAAAAAAGAAGCTCCTTCCAGCTCTAACCTTTTACTATACACATCTGTTTTTATATACCATTTTTACTACTGGTTTCCCATTAAGAAATATTCCTGTATCCTAAATAAAATATATATTCAGGAGTAGCATTACCCCTGAGAAACTTTGATGGAATTAGTTGTGCAGCCATTTAATTTGAACATCTATAAATTTTGGGAGATATAGGTCCCTCAAAATTTCCCTTTATCTTACTATTGCAAGAAACAGCAAGAAAAATGTCATTTTAGAACATTTTCTAGACTGATTTGCATTGGGAATAATTTTTACTAGGAGTACAAATTTAAAAGGAGAGAGAGAATGCAGACACTTTAAATAGCTATAAAATTTACCATTGGAGTGGGGTGGGGAGATTGCTGGAGGAAAAGACTAACGCTACCTTCCTACTAATCACACAGCTATCCAAAGGCACAAGCATGCCTGATATTGGGGCGGCGGCCGGGGGGGGGGGAGCTGTACTGCTTTGGTGAAGTACATACCCCCAACATGACAAAAATAGTAGTTTCCTTCAGGAGAAAAAAAATGTCCATTTTTTTAATTGCCTTAATTAAAAAGGGCCTTGGTTCTTTAAAGAGTGATGTCAAAAATTGACCATTAAAACTGGGTACTTCACGTGATCTGCAGAATAAGGATACACAGGAATTTCTGGGAAACCGGGTAAAAACCATCTTCCCACAGCTCGCCTTTCTCTCTCTCTCCCCCTGAAGTGGGTCTCCACAGCAGCATGCCTCAAGCTCCCCTAAGTGGATCTCTGGAGCAGCCTGCATCGTGGGCCCCACGCCCCATAGGGGGGCAATTTGATTTTTAATGGGGCAATTTGAACCTTGTTTAAACCAAGTTAATGGCCTTTTAGGCTTTCTCCGAGTGAGTAGAGTTCACTTTTTGAGTAAAGTAAGAATTATATGGGGGGGAGGGTGTTCAGGATTTTAGAGATGCTTAGGTGCGGCATTGCCAAAAAAAGGTTGGGAACCATTGCCCTACACCAAACTTGTTTCTCAAACTTGCCAACTTTGGAACAGGTGGACTCCAACCCTCGCAATTTCCCACTTGAGCTCCCGCTTGTCTGAAAGTAGCCCAGACTGAGAACTTCTGCCCTGCCTGCAGCGTCTGCCTTTCCCACCCAAAGCGGGGGTGGATTAGGGTAACTGCCATCCAACCCTCCTTGGCTGGCGCAGGTGAAGGGAAACACCGGCCAGATGCTCTTCCTCACTCACTTGGACGCATCTATGAACCGAGGGCAGCGCCATCCGCTTCCCTGCCACGGCCTCCCAAACCGGGAAGAGGCCAAACATGCGGGAGCAGGGTCAAGGCAGCGCCCCCTCCAGAAAGACGCGCCCAACAAAGGAGAGCGGGCGGGATCGGCTCGGGGTCAGCCGCTGGGTTTCCCAGAGGTCCGATAAAATGCCCAGGCAACGGTCAAAAAAAACCCAAAAGCGCGGTGTCCGCTACCCCCTGTCCTGAATTCACTAGCTCGAGTGTTTCTTCTTCAAAGCGGGTTGTTAACCGGAAGCAGGGAAAGATTCACCACACGGGTTAAAACGGTTTTAAGCGTATCCGCATGCGGAAGCTCCCGCCCTCCTCGCAGGCGGTTCCCACGCATGCGCGCGCACTTTGGTTGGGTGGGAAAGTAAACCCACGTTTGTTTACGGAAAGAATTTAGTGACGCCATAATAACGCGACTATAGGATCTGGTCCCTTTCCAGGACTTCCGCTCCATGGTTCCCATGGTGACGGGATCCCGACTCGGCTGCATCTCCTCCCCTCCCGGTTAAATGGATGGTGTAAGAAACGTGCTTGAAGAGTCAGATTCCAAATTCCAAATTAACAAATTAAAGATAGTGTGATGGTAACCCTTATGGAATGTGTAGGTGTACATTTTATGTTCTATTTGCATGCTACAATACTCAAAATTATATTTAAATATAAGCTTGCCCAGAAAAATGTAAAAAAAAACTAACTTGATTTTGGTTAAGCAGCACAATTCCATAAAGAATAATGAATGCCATCTTTCAGTTGTCATTTTTTTTAAAAAAACAACTGGGTTTTCGAGCTTAATACATTTGTAATTCTGCTTGGTTAAGCTCTGAAAAGATGGAATCAGTCAAGTGGGAGATAAGAAAATGTTTTATTCTATCAGAAGCTAAGTTATAACATCTTGAATAATTATACTTATGTTCTTATCAATTTGTTTAAGGTAAGATTTAGCTGCAAAGGAATATGCAATTCTTTACCTTTGTCCTATACTATTAACGTTTTGGAACTGGCAACATTTATCATGGAATACGTTTTGTGATTGCACAAAACTAAACAGTCTGAATGTTCCTACCCGTGTTCTCAAAGTTCTGATCACGTCTGCTGGTGCCTCCGAAAGCTGGCCATCCTTGTTGGAGGGATTCCAACTCCAATGTCATGTATCACGAGAAGTCTTACTCTGTAATGTGGAATATTATTTGACCCTTTTTTTAATTTAAAGAGTGTCAGATATAAGCTATCTTTCAAGACAGAGGTACCAGTCTGGGCTGCCAAAAACCAGATGATCACTAGGTGGCAGCAAACACTGAAATCTGTTTCTTTGTTCAAGGACAGAAGAGCTTACACAATCTTTTTAGTCCTTTAATTAAACCCTTTCCATGCAGAGGCTGCTTATCTGGATTGGCATTATGCCCAATTTTCAACACAGTTGGTCTTGAGGGAATCTTCCTAGTTGACTTAATTAAATTCATTTCATTGGCTCTTCCAGAGAAAACACTGTAAACATAGCACTGAAGCATTTTCATTGCTGCTGTAGGGTTGCAGTCAAAATCACTTTGTCCCAGCCCAGTGAATTCCCCCTCCCTTCTTGAATTAAAAGTACCTGAGGGTGAATTTTGCCAATCACATGCTTTAGGGGCAAGATTTTTCCACTCTTTCATAAAAACAAAGAGGTATGGAAATAGGCTACTGGCTGAAACACTTCTTTGTGCTGCTACATTGGCCAGTTGAAGGAAGAACTACTTAATTCATGAGATTCCTTGGCAATTAGCAATGAAAACAGTCCCAGTATTGCATAATCCTTTTTTTTTTTTACCATTTGACAGTGAAACTATGTAGATGTGCCACTAGGGGTTTTTTTAGAGGAGAGGATGCTCTCTACAATACTCACTTACTACAAATATGGAGACCTCTTGCATATTTTACTGAATTGGGTCATAGACTAATTTTATTTATATCTTGTCTTTCTGCCCAACGTTCTGTATTCTTAGCAGCAACACTGTAACTCATGAAAATTAGTCCTGTTAATACAAATCAATTTAATGAAAGCATATTTGCATCTGGCCTATATGGCACACTGAAGAACATTGTTAACCCAGTATTTTGGGGAAAGGGTTAGGGTTGAAAAGGAATAAGTGACCTGCTTAGGATTGTTGTATTGCTATTAGCAAGATGAAATAAATTATTTTGATTGATTGATTGATTGATTGATTGATTACATTTATATGCTGCCCTTTTCCCCGAAGGGGACTCAGGGCGGCTCACAATTCAATCAGGGAAGGGGGTACAAACGGGGATAAAAAGACAAGACATAACAATACAAAATTTAAAAACACACAACAACCATACCATTCGAGAAGGGGGGCAAAAACTCTTTAGCCCCAGGCCTGTCGGAACAGCCAGGTTTTAAGGGCTTTGCGGAAGGCCTGGAGGGTGGTGAGGGTTTGAATCTCCACGGGAAGCTCGTTCCAGAGGGTCGGAGCAGCCACAGAGAAGGCTCTCCTCCGTGTGGTCGCCAGCCGGCATTGGCCGGCGAATGGAATTTTAAATGATTTGCAATGAAAAGAGAGGAACTTAATTCCACTTCATTCCAAAACCTCCTAAAAACTGTTGGGTAGTGGTTAAGACTGCTTATGGCCCTCACCTCTAAATATTCCAAAACCCTTGTTCATCATTTTAAGCATTTTAGGAGGGGGGGGGAACCATATAAATACTCTGAATATTTGCTGCTCAAAGTTGTAATTAAACTAAAATTGTGCTAGCTAACAGCATGCAGTTTTTGTTTGCTTGCATTCTAAGTCCGGCATAATGCTGGAGAAAAATACAATGTTTTTTAAAACAAGTTTATGGATAGGATCTTCATTCTAGTTCAAAACAGAAAAAACTTCATGCTAATCAAACTACAAAACCTAATGGATCTTGAAATTTATCTATAGATTTTTAAGTATACAGGAGAGAAATGAGAATCCCCAAATTTATAAATCTCAAAAAGAGATACTGTGGACTGCAGTAGAAAAGGCTTATACATTAGATTCAAGGCCTTCAGTTATTCACACTAACTTTTATATTAGCACTATCTAAATGTCTTCCATTGTTTGTATTGGATTTTTTCTTCTTCTTCACAATAAAAGAGCAGCAGCAAATCCTGCTTCCTACTTTCATTCTGCATTTGTGATTAAGCATTTTTTAGTGATCTGACTTTGGAATACTTTGGCAGGAGTGCTGAAATACTTTGCATGCCGTTATTCTTAATTTAAACACCAGTTGTAAAGATTACAGAGAAGCTAGTACATGCTTTATCTTGAATACATACACTCATTGCCTTCCTTTTTTTCCCTCCAGGCAGAATACAGAATACTGATGTTTACTGCTAATGTTCTGTCTGAAACAAAGAAACTAAAGATTGCACGCTGTAACTGTTTCTATATTAAGATTGTCAATTGTGTCTTACATTAGGATATATCCCCTTTTGATGACAAAAGATAGTTATCAGAGAAGGGAACTGTTTTTCTTACAGCACCTGATCTATATCTTATTCTTCAGCTGTCTTTTTTTTTTAGCAAGCCACTATATGAATTCTCCTATTCTTCCAATTTACAGTGCAATTATCAAATTCCTAAACTATCCAGAAAGGGGGGAGGGGAATCTTACATAAGTTATGGCAAAAACTTTCCTGGATTGCAGTTTTCTTTCTTTCCTTTGAAAGAGAAAGAAAGTATGAAGCCTCCTACCTATGTGGAGCCTCCAGTGCGCCATACCCTTGTTTGTCAACAGCTTTGACATATTGATTTGTTTGGGGAGGAGACTATTATTTTGGGCTCCAAGCAGTTGCTTTAAATCAGTTATGTATTTTGAGTTCTACCAATGTACAAAAGGACTTTGAGTGGCTAAATAACACACACGTTTGATACTTGTTTCACTTACATAATGAACCAAGCCATCCATGCAATGTGATAGTCTGAAACAATAATTAGTCACAATGCTACTTCAAAAGCAACTAGATGGTCCCCTCCCCCCCCCCCTTCTCAGGAAGAAGACATTTTGCTTCTCATCCAAGAAGCGTCATTAGTTCTGGCAGGATGGAAGGATTAGGTTTGACAGGATGAAGGGAGGATTATATTTATTTGCAGTTATCTGGTATGGTCTGATCACTCTCAGAGAGAGTACTAATGACCAGATGATTGCAAAGAAAGATGATCCTTCCAACCCCACCCTGTTAGAATTAATCCTTCCATCGTCCTCGCCATCTTGCCAAAACCGATGAAGCTTTTTGGATGAGAAGTGAAACATCTTTCTCAGGGGAAAAAAGTTTGACTGATGAACAGCTTGCAAATTTCTGGTATAGTTTTGCAATTCTTACAAAATTATGCTGTGACTCTTGGGATTTTTTTGTCAAGAGAGCCACTCTTGAGAAAATTCACTGTTGTCCCATTTTCTCCATTTCATTTCACCCACAATGGATTGATAGAGTTCAAGAGCTTTGTAATTTCTCCAAATTCTCAGGAATCTTATCTATTTAGCATTTATATGGCTGCCCAATTGTAATTATTTGAGCCTGGGAAGGATACTAAAAAATCCACCCCAAATCATAATTAACACATAATATTCATTACAATTCATTGAATAATAAAATGGTGAACAGAATTGAAAATCTCTATAGTTCAGGCTACTTTCTGAGTTAATAATAATGGAATTCTTTTAATAAAGAAATCCAGAGTACCTCAAGGAACATATGAGATAGGCATATACTCCCAAGGAGCAAACAGTCCTGCAAATAACCTGGCCCTATGCCATGGCCCTATGCCATGTGGGAGTTTATAGATGATAACTAGTATCTTGAATTGCATTCAAAAACCTATTTAGAAGATTTCAAAATGTTTTACATGGAGCATGATCTGTCTCTAGAAACCTTAGTATTAACCCAGCAGTCCCCTCTCTTTCTCTTAAATCATGTCCAATTCTCAGAGACTTCCTGGACAAATCCTTTCAATTTTCTTGACAAGATTTTTCAGAAATGAAAAAATCCATTGCCTCCTTCCTAGGGTTGATAGAAAGTGATTAGCTCATTCATCCATCTGATTTTGTGTCTAAGGTGAAACTAGAACTTACAGTCTCCGAGTTGCTAGCCTGATTTCTTAAGCACTACACCAACCTAGTTCTCATTAAGTCAGAGTACAATCCCTTTAAAAATCAGTAGCATGCAAATCAAAGTCTTTCAGTAGCAAAGATGTGCAATAATTGAAAATAACTTAGAAGGAATAGAATATATGTTCATTGTATAGAATTTTTGCTGTGGGAAAACAAAAGAGGGTTACACATGACATGTACATGTACTGTACAGCACGGGAATTGAAAAATTCTGGAAGTGAGACATAATGATTGCATGATAAAAGCCCCACTTGGAAGAGCTTCCTACTTGGAAGTACCCAGCTAAGGTAATTTAAATATGTATGCTGTCACTGAGAAACCAAATTACTGAACTCTATGAAAGATATGAGCAAGTTATAGTATATAGCACAGCTTGGCATATTTGAAAAAATTAGGGTCAGACCAGGTATATTTGAATAAGAAATGATCAGGAAATTCCAGAGCTATAGGCTGGACTGGGAAGTCAGAAAGCATATTGGAAGAAATGAGGCACAAACCCTTTATTATTTATTTACTACATTTTTTTCCTGTCTTTAATACTTTTATAAGTTAACTCAAGATGGTGAACATATCTAATACTTCAGAGATGTGTCCATGTAGTCATCAGGAGCATAAGAAGTTATAAAAGGCTCTGCCTATCATTTAAAACAACACAATTCAGTTTGAAATAAACAAAAGTACAGCAAAAGGCAGAATAGCTTTGTTCACATTCCTATTTTATAAACAATATTTAGAATCTTTTTTAAAACCTTACTTAACATTTATAACAACGTTTGATAAAAATCCTGTAATTCTCAGCGCAACTTTCAGCATGTGATTCCAAGACCAACATCTATAGAGATCCCAATCATCCAGGTCACAGTTGTCCCAAATATGCTTTTTCCAAAAGGTAACTAGAGTACTTGAAAATACTGGTAGCTCATGGGAAATTATCCAGGTTCCTAGAGTGAAGTGTAGATGTAAATCAAGTCCGGGTGAAACTTCCACTAGAAAAATTACAAGAGCATACCTAGTTCAAAAGCAGCTTTAGTTCTTGCAATCTCAAAATGCTCCAGATTGGAACTTTTAAAAGTGTAACAGATACAAAATCAGAATAAGAAAAAAAAACTATTGATAAAGCATAAATAAAAATGCACTGATGCTTTCTCCCTTTCCTTTCCCCCTTTCCCCTATCGTTCTTTTAATCTTGCCAGCCTGAAACTGGGATATTTAATCCCCCCCCTCCATCATATTATAGGATTGTCACCGCCCAACACCAACTCATCTGAAATCTTGGTCTACTTAAAATAGTCTAAATTAAATTGAATGCTCTCATGTTCCAATAGAAGAGAGAACATGTAGCAGCTCAGAGTTGAGTGGCTGAATATTGTTATTAGAGTAGGTTAATGCTGATAATGTTACCTAGCCTAGTAAAGAAAACTGCCAAGAAAACACCCAAACTTGGGTATTGTAATCCCAAGAGATGCCCAGATGGATTTAACAAGAACTAGGAAAAAGTTTAGCTTATTTTATAAACAGGTGAACAATTCTAGTTGATACATAAACTGTAGCAAACAGACTAATCCCCAGTATTAGATTATTGCAACAGGACCACTTCCTAGAGTTTTGTTTTCTCTTTACAAAGGAAGGGTGGATTTACTGTAGGGTGACCAGACGTCCCGCATCTGGCGGGACAGGCACGCCTTTTGATAATTTTTCCCACGTCCCGGGCCGTTCTCAAAAAACCCCGCTTTATTTTGGCACTCGCTGGCTCCCCCGCCCATCATCAGCTGCCGCTAGCTCGCTCATTCCGTTCCCCCATCTATTCTATCTACACTAAAAATCTAAGCCAGCCCAGCCTGCCGCTCACTGATTGGCCTGGACTCCAGCGAATCAGTGAGCTGGCTGGGATGGAAAACTTTAAGCACGCACGTGGCGTGCTTAAAATTTTCCATCCCAGCCAGCTCACTGATTGGCTGGAGTCCGCTTAAGCACGCCACGCGAGTCGCGACTCTCACGAGTCTCCATTTCATTTCGCCTTCACCGTTTGCTTTTGCTGCACTGCCCTGGTGAGTAACTCCGGCGGTGCCGGTGGGAATCGGGAGGCTTCGCCGCTTCGGGTGGGCGGCAGCGGCCTTTAGCAAGGGAAGGGAAGGCCTTCCCTTGTAAGCTACTCATGAGAGGAACTCGGGGGGGGGGACTGAGCAACCTGAGAGAGGGGAAGAAGATCGTCCCTCCCCGCAACTCCCCAGATTTTGGAAGCTGGGTGTGTGTGGAAGGCGGAGGTGCGGGAGGAGGAAGGAAAATGCAGACACCAGCAGCGGAGAAACATTGGCATTGATCTAGCGAAAACCCAGTCGCCAGCTCTGTTTGCTACAGCAATGTTGTTTCTCCACTGCCGGTCTCTGCATTTTCCTTCCTCCCCCCGCACCCCCGCCTTCCACACACACCCAGCTTCCAAAATCTGGGGAGTTGCGGGGAGGGACGGGAGGTCGTAGGAAGTGCCGTTTTTGAGGAAAGCGCTTGGCCGCCCATTAGCCGCAGCCCCAGACGGAGGAGCGGAGCCCGAGCTTTCATTGCCGTCCCCGCCAGTCGCAGTGGGGTGCACCGAGTGACTCGGCAGCTTGCGCTGCGATGCCGGCAACCCCTGCCGCCCCCTCCCGGTTCTGCCGCCTGGCCCAGTGCATAGCCGCCAGCTCCACCTCCCGTGGCTGCCCAGGCGAAGCAAATTCCACATGTGGATGCAGAGACGGACCTCTCGCCTAGGGAGGCCGCGGGCTGGCAGTAGCCGCCGCGGGCTGGCTTTCCCCTCCCCCGCCCCGCCTCCTCCACTAGCCTTTGTCCCTCCACAGTAGGGCGGCTAGGGGGAGGAGACGGCCCTCCTCTCCTTCTCCCCCTTTGCGGAGTTGGGCGGGCCGCCCTGAGAAGGACTACCACTTTCTGAACTGTCTGCATCAGATTTGAATCGATTTTACCATCTTCTGCTCCCAAGCCTCTCGGAAATGTAATTTTAAAGTGGACAACGCGAGGAGCTCCCACTGCATGCTGGGAGATGTAGTTCTGCAAACGTTGAAGTCTCTGGCCGGACATCGTTTCCTGGCAGCCTTTTCAGCGCGCCCTATTCAAAACGGCGGCAGTTGGTTGAGTGCTCTTGTGCAGTAGCGGGCTAGTTTGCAGGCGTCTTGAGATTTCTCTGACAGTTTAGTATGGATTCCAACATTTACAAGTGCCTTCAGCCTGGCTTATCGATTAATATTGAGCGCAGCAATGGTGAGTGCCGAGAAGAGAAAGGCGATTTGCTTCGGAGCGTCTTTTGCCTCCTTCCGTAGCCCTGGTGTTCTCTGGAGGCTCCACGAGATTAATGCTCAGTGCGTTATTATCACTTTCCTGCGGATTCGTATGTCTGTAATGCAGAAGGATGGTGGCCGGGCTAAATTCCAGACTCTTTTCCCCTGTTCTTCGGGACAGAAGAGTTGTCAAAGAAGCAAGTTAAAGTTGGGCTATTCTGCCCCTTTGCCTAATGTTACTCGCTGGCGGGGCTGAGCATGTGCTGAGCAGTACCTCCATGTGGTCTCGCTCCTTGATGCTTTTTTAGAACAGGAATGGGGAACTGTGGCCCTTTTAGCAAAGGACCTCCCCAGACTTGTTTTGATGAACACGGAGCGACTGACGGTAGTTTGTGCCGGCCGCGGCCACTCAAACTAGTGTCAGTCGCCCCCGTGTTCAGCAAAGCAAGCCCGCTGGTGGCACCTGTGCTGTGGTGGGAAGCGAGCTGCGGGTCCCCCCGCTGCCGCCGCCTTCTTTACCTCCGCCTCTTCCAGAGCCCGGGGTGGCTGTTAGGGCGCTGACGGCAGAGCGGACGGGCCCAGTTTGTTACTGCTTCCAGTGATCGAGATGGACGAAGGAAGCGGCGGTGGCAGACGTCGGACGTCGGCAGTGACTGTAACGACCGCTCGGGTGAGGTGCGGAGGAAGAACGGAAGGTCCCTCCTGCCCGCGACGACAGCTCCAGCCATGGACGAGCAGGCTGGCCCCAACAACAACAACGCGCTGCTCTTGCTGCCACCTCCGGGTGGGAAGCAACCACGTCTCGTGGACTCGCTTCCCACCGCAGCACAGGCGCCGCCAGCGGCGGTGTGCTGCGGTGGGAAGCAAGTCCGCGAGGCGTGGTTGCTTCCCACCTGGAGGAGGCAGCAAGAGCAGCGCGTTGTTGTTGTTGAAGAAGACGCCGGGGCCAGCCTGCTCATCCATGGCTGAAGCCATCGTTGCAGGCGGGAGGGACCTTTCGTTCTTCCTCCGCACCTCTTCCGAGCGGTCGTTACAGTCACTGCCGACGTCCGACGTCCGCCACCTCCGCTTCCCTCGTCCGTCTCGATCACTGGAAGCAGTAACAAACTGGGTGCGTCCGCTCCGCCATCAGCACCCTGACAGCCACCCCTGCCGGCGGCTACCGGCCCTTGCTGGAGTCAATTGCAAAACCGCGTTCAGCGCTTTGAGGACCTGAGGCATCTTGGGAAATGCAGTTCCCTATCGGAAAGAATGGAGTAGCTGCGAATTTGTAACAACAACAGAAGATAATAACTTGGTGCTTCGCAGGTTACAAAAATCTCAAGTTTGATTTGCACACTGTTTTTTAAAAGTTAGATAAAGAAATTATGCTGTGAAAGCGACTAGAAAGACGCCCCCCTCCCCTTCCTGTGTGCGAGAAAGGGAAGGAGAGGAAGGAAGGAGGGAGGGGGGAAGGAAAAGAAGAAGGGAGGGGGGAGAAGATGGAAGGAGAAAGAATGGAAGGAGAAGGAGGAAGATGGAAGAAGAAAGGAAGAAAAAGAAGGGAGGGAGAAAAGAGGGAAGGAGGTAGGAAGAAAAGGGGTAGAGAGGGAAGAAAGGGAAAGAGCAGAAAGACAAAGAGGATGAAGTTGATAGGCAAGAGGAAGGAGGAAGGAAGGAAGAAAGAAAAAGGGAGGGAGAGAGGAAAGAATAAAAGATGGAACTAGAAAGGAAAGAAGGGAGGGAGGGAGGAAAGGGGAAGACAGGGAAAGAGCAGAAAGACAGAGAAGGTGAAGGTAGATAGGCAGAAGGAAGGAAGAAGGAAGAAATAGGAAAGGAGGGAAGGAGGAAGGAACAGAAGCGAAGAGGAAGAGAGAAATGGAAAGAGCAGAAAGACAGAGAAGGTAGATAGGCAAAAGAAATGAAGCTGAAAGAATGGAAGGAGGAAGGAAGAGAAAAGGAGGAAGGGAGTGAGTGAGGAAAGAAGAGAGGATGGAAGGAGAAAGGAAGGAAGAGAGGGAAAGAGCAGAAGACGGATAAGGTGAAGGTAGATAAGCAAGAGGAATGAAGGAAGAAGTGAGGTGTCTCGAGGAAGGGGAAAACATTTGGTGACCAAAGTTACAATGGCATTGAAAAAAGTGACTGATGACCATTTTTCACACTTAGCGACCGTTGCGACCATTTTTCACACTTAGCGACCATTGCAGCATCCTCATGGTCACGTGATCAAAATTTTGTTTGGCAACAGATTCGTATTTATGCTGGTTTCAGTGTCCTGGGGTGACCTTTTGACCAAATATAAATTTTTTAAATCAACCCCCCCTCCCCCCCGTCAATGGTGTCCCTCTTTACCAATCTGAAAATCTGGTCACCTTAATTTACTGGAACGATCTCCCCGTGGAGATTCAGACCCTCGCCACCCTTCAGGCTTTCCGTAAAGCCGTTAAGACCTGGCTGTTCCAGCAGGCCTGGGGCTGTTGAGTTCCACCCCTACTCGAATTGGTTGTGCTTGTTGTGACTGTTTAAATTGTTTTGTATTGTTGTTTTGTTTCTGTTTTACTCTTTGTATCTGTTCCCCTTCCCTCCTGGTTTGTCAGCCACCCTGAGTCCCTTTGGGAATAGGGTGGCATACAAGTCGAATAAACCACTAAACCACTACTTCCTCCAACTCCACACTTTTTCTGGATGGTCACTATTTGTAATAAATTCGTTTAATACATGAAAAAGAAATAAATCAATATTCCAAGTAACATTGACTTGTTACCATTTAATTGCTTACCATTAATTTTAATTAATTTAAGATAGTAAAAGACTCGCTTGCCATGTGCTCGTTGAACTCATTTTGGGCGCTGGGTAAATGTCCTAGGATCTGACCAATCACAGAACGGCGGGAGAGGCGCCTTTAGCTTTCTTAGTTCTTTTTTAGAAAGAACATTCTGATAGAAAACAAGGTGAATGGTTTTATCGAGAGAAAAATATTATCTTGTCTCTTAGCGGTAATTCAATTCCATCATAATTTAAATCATTTTAGCAAAAAGCCTCGGAAGGATTAGCTTTGGAAGACCCAAACTCGCTTTTGGGCTGTCAGTTGGTCTTCCGCAGTTTCCTGAGGCGGGGAATTTGTATTTTAAAAGGGCGGCTATTAATTTCTGCAATAATAAATAAATGAAACGAACTGCCTTTGACGACAGGAACCCAGGTCTAACCTGACAATCGGACAAAAGGGGGAATTTTCAAGAACTGCATTGCCAGCATCTGAAGATGCCTTGTAAAAAAAAAAAAGACCTGCAAAGCAACACCATCGCTGCTTTCGTTTGATGGTGAAAAAGCGAAAGAATGACGGGATTCAAATTTTAAGGGGGGGGGGGCGAGCTGAATGTTGAGGGGAGGTTAAAAAAAAGAAGAAGAAGCGAGGAACTTCCTGTGAATCACATCCTAGGGCTGTAGAAACGCCCACCCGCGCCCATGATTCGCTAGCTACGTGAGGAACCTGCCTGAGCGCAATGTCCTAAAATTAGGTGTCAGCAAGAGCGATGGGCGCGGAGAGAGGCGGTTCCTCCTCGAGACGGGCGGCAAGCATGGCCAGTCGGCTGAGGAAGGCGGGCTCTGTGTCAGTGGAGCTTCTCCCGCCTTCCTCTGTACCGGCGACCGAGGTGGCTGGGGGAAAGAGAGGGGGCAGCCAGGGCTAGTGGTGGCGACGGCGCAGGAAGAGCGGCTGTGGGGAGGGCGGGGGGGAGGCTTCGGCAAGTGGGGAGGTAAAGGTGAAGTAAACACCCCCCCTCCTTAGTCCGAGCTAAGGAAGCCTCCTTCAGGGCCGGAGAAAGTTCAAGGACTTGCCGCACCGGCAGCCCCCTCCCCCTTTTCCTATTTCCGTGGAGATCCTCGCAGACGCGGGAGGAGGAGGAGGAGGAGGAGGAGGCGAGGATCCTGGGCGCGGAGGAGGAGGAGCGGCGGTAATCATGAACCCCAGCGGGCAGCGAGGATTAGGCAAAGCGGCTGTCGACGGAGACGACCCCTGGGAAGAGTGCCTGGAGGTGGCGGTGCAGCTCGCTCTGCAAGCGGGACAGGTGCGCGGGAGCTGCTTCGGCTCGGGGGGGGGGGGGCGAGGGCGGCTGTCGCATAAGGGGCTTCGTGATCAGGCCACACGTGGGGAGTAAGCAAATCCGAGGCGGAAAACTTTATTTGCTCTCCTCTCTCCCCCCCCCTCGAGCATCGGTAAATGAAGGAGGCTCCCCCCCCCCCCTCCGTGCACTTTCTTCTTTCTGTCTCTTGTAAGATTTACGTTGAGATTTCTTGCTTAACCTGAGCTGCAGCCGCGTGCACAAGCCAGCCTTCCCCAACATGGATCCCTTCAAATGCTCTGGGGTCGTTTTTTTCAGAGAATTGTATTTGAAGGGGATCAGGTTGGAGAAAAGAAGTACATGGTTGCACTTTGTGGCAATTCAAATATGCTGAATTTGGTGCAAATCCGTCAAGTTCACTAGGTTTCTGTTACTCCTGAGTAAGTGCAGAAATCCGCCCTCTACATGTTCTTTTAGGATAAGATGTAAAAGAATCTGGTGATAGCATATCATGAGAAAAGAAGCACTTTTGCTCTGTAATAAACTTGGGTGTAGACATATATTTTATCATTTTGATGGTGTCATGGTTTGGTAGGATACTCATTTTTATTGGATAATTGAAACTTAGGAAATGCAACTACACAAAGTAAATTACAGAAAGTGAGCCCAGCATATTTAAACCCCGTGACCCGTCAAAACCGCGGAGGACAAAATTGCGCTCGACGAAAGCGCGCATTTGACGTCATCACAGCGCGACGGAAAAAATTAAAAATTGAAATAAAATTAAAATTAAAGCAAGCCGATTCACATAAAGGTAAGGGTTAGGGTTAGGTTAAGGGTTAGGGTTAGGTTTAGAGCGTTAGGGTTACGTTTAGCGTTAGGTTAAGGGTTAGCGTTAGGTTTAGCGTTAGGTTAAGGGTTACGTTTAGGGTTAGGTTAAGGGTTAGGGTTAGGGTTAGGTTTAGGGTTAGGTTTGGGGGGGTTAGGGTAAGGTTTTCGCTTTATTTTTACATTTTTCGATCACAGCGCGATGTTTTCGTCGCGCTGTGATGACGTCAAATGCGCGCTTTCGTCGAGCGCAATTTTGTCCTCCGCGGTTTTGTGGTGGAACCTTAAATTCATCTTTACACATTATTTGAAGGGTTAGAATATGTTTTCTCTCTGTAGATCTATAAAAAGGGATCTCGAACTTTTCACCTCATTGACCCCTTCATGTTCAGATTGTTCACTGACACACATTTATTAAAATAATTTAATAAATATTAATTTAACTAATAGAACTGAATTTACTGGAATGAATAAGAATACTGGGCAGTCTTATCAATCCTTGAGTGTTAGTATTAACCACGTTCTTCTAGGAGATAGGATAGTGAATTTCTCATGTTTTCCTCATGACAATTCTGTAAAATAAGCTCTCAGTTCAGTATCATCCAATGAGTTTTTGTGGTTGGAGATGGACTTGAACCTTGATATTTCAAGTTTCAGTTGCTTTTAAAACCGAGCTCTTAACATTCATCTTGAAATTATGCCTTAAAAAAGAAAAATAAGATCACTGAGAAATTCTGTGCCACAAATAAATACCTGTAACAATCATTGGATAATACATTATCTACTATATGTTTTTATAAGTGTTTTCTTCCTATATCAGTTTCTTTTTTATTGGCTCCCTAAGAAGGTATAACATAATATTTATATTCTCCCAAGTATGAATGATCACAACATTTCTTATTTTAGTTTTCCTTCAGTTTAAACTATCCAGCAAACAGTACCCTCGTAGGAGAGGTAACATCAACCAATCATTTTGCTAATTACAGTCTACTGCAAAAGAGTATAACTTCATTGGAGAGGGGTCTATAATGTGGAGTACAATAATATGATATTTATACCTTTGCATCCCGCCTCCAGCTCTGTATACAGATCCATATTTAATGTTGCAAGTAAATAACTGTTTGGCTTTTGTTTGGGTTAGGTTAGCCAACACCAACCGTGTTGCTTTTATCTGTTATTTTTGAACAAGAATATTTTTTAACACAAAGTGCACTCTTCCCTTTCTATTACTTTTATTCCTTTCAAACAAATTGTGTCCTTCCACTGCTCTGTTCCAGGATTACAGTCATTGTACCAGATCTCCATTATACTTAATAAACATTTTATTGTGCAGTGATAAAGTTATCATACCAGTTCTCTGTTATATTTATTACATTACATTAATGTACATTACATTATATGACTTTCTATGCTGAGAGCCCAAGCTTGTCTTATTTTCCATGCTGTTACGTAGCATTAATATATACAGTAGACAATAATCACCATCAAGATTATTCCTCATTCTGATTTTTTAATGATTTAAAAGCCCCACTTCAGCAACATTGCTTCTTTTTACAATGCACAAGCCTTTATATAAGGCTCTTCAGAATTTTTGTTTCCATCTATCATCCTTTGGTGAAACACAATTTTACTAGTCCTAGTGAAATGTGACCCATCTTCCTCCAACAATATCTCACCCAGATGATTCATACAAGGGTCCCAGAAATAAAATACCCCCTACTGATTCACTGATTTGCAATATTCTTTCCCCTTACAGTCCTTTTCATGAATTGAAAGGATGGATATCACTGAGCCCTGGGGATCTTGAGCTTCTTTCAAAGTCGTCATGCAATATAGTTGTAGCTGGGATTTTTTTTTCCAGAATTGTTTGTACTCACATGTATTAGCAGGAAAAGATAATTACCAGTGGAT
The DNA here is from genome assembly GCF_051295495.1 of Thamnophis sirtalis. Lineage (NCBI taxonomy): Eukaryota > Metazoa > Chordata > Lepidosauria > Squamata > Natricidae > Thamnophis > Thamnophis sirtalis. Next base: position 155,545,041 of record NW_028261382.1, read on the forward strand.
TTGATAAATCTTGTTTTGTCATGTCTTTGATCTTTGGGCCTGTCAGATGAAACACTTCATGAGCCAAAGAGTCTGGTCAGTATCATTTGTTTTAGTCTCTGAAAGTGGTGAGTTGCCAACTATTGCAACCCCTTTTTTGTTTGTTTATAGGACAAAGTTTACTTGCTATTAATAGTGTATGCTTAGAGTAGTTGCCTGAGGCTGAAACCTAAATTATGTTGCTATCTTTCTTTAGCAATAGTAGGGAGGGAAGGAAATGTGGTTTGCATATCCTGTATATTTCTGACAACATGCTAACAATAAAATAACAATAAAAATATTTTTTTTAATTGTGATGATGATGACTGTTCATGAACTGGATTTTACTTGCGGCCTTCCAAATGGCAGTTGGATAACTTGAATATTCTATTTTGCATCTGTTCCTATATGCCCTATTGAGTTTATTACAGTGTACCTAAAAAAAGGCTAGCTGTTTCAGCTGAGGAACTTTTTTGCTGGTTAATGCCAAATTTATACAGGATCAGAACATATTTCTCCACAATTTGGTTGTGGATGAGCATGCAAGCCTGGTATGCACAACTAGCATATATTTACAGTATTGGGACCTGGGGTTGACAGTGAGTTGTGATGTTGCCCTCTTGAAAAATCTGCTCTGCCATGTTCCAGGTATTGCATTAGCAAGTGAGCCAATAGTAGGTGATTTGGGTAGCAATGATTGTCTGGAATTAATAGTGACCAGAGTGTTTGGTCTGGAAGTGACAAGTTGTGCATGCCTATTTGTGATTTTGGACAACAAGGCAAATTAGAATCTTTTCTTGTGTATTGCATACCTTGCTGCACAGCAGAGTGTTTTTGGGATCTCTTGGAGCTTATTGGACAGCGGGAGGTAGAAAGCTCATCGCTTTTCATTTGGGAGACTTCTGTCTCCAAGGGAAGATTCCATGAGACTTCATGGCAACTCCAGGCAGTTTTGGTGCCATACTAGATATGGTGTTCATCTACAACCAGTTGACATATCATCTGATAACGGTTAAATCTTTGCTGTAGTTAGATTGTTCCCTGTTTGTTATGAGCCTCATTATTGCCAAGAGGCTCTGCAGGATGGTAGAACTTACAGTATTTGGTCCAGTGCCTAATGAATCTAAATGGATTGCAGAGAACACTTAGAGGCATCCCAAGTAAGCTGGTAAGTGATTCTTTTGAGTGCCTGAGCAATTTTTGGAGTATTGAAATAACCACAACACTTAATGAAATCACCTCCAACCAGTCACTAATTACATATTTTATGTATGGAATCCTGCCCATCCGGGATTATTCCTGTTCTGAGCATTGAGGTGAGACACCTAGAGTACTAACTAATGGACCAAAACCAAGAGCATATTGGACTAGATACAAGTAACTGTTCATACTTGAGATTACATTGTATGAATAATAATGTTGCTTGTAGCAATTACAGATTGTGCCTCTGCAGCCTTGTATGGGTGCTTGCATTCTTTTGAGGGGCATAGAACAGAACAGGCTCTGTGAAAGCCACATGAGATTCTAGGATGGGATTTCACACATAAAATTGCTTAAATTCCCTCTGGCCTGGCCTCTGCACATGATAGGTAATGATTGGATTAGCTCTTTGAGGGTAACTGAGATTCACTTCAGCTTCTTAATTCTGAAGAACTGTACAGGATGATCTGTGGGAAATGCTCTATCACATGGTTGTCCAACATTTTGACTTGCCTGGGCCACATTGAGTGAAGAGGAATTGTCTTGAGCCACATATAAAATATATATAATATACTTAATGTACTGTATATAAATAACAAACTTAGAAGTGATCTAGACTTTTGTTCCTTTACCCTTCTGTTAATTTAACAACTACATGAATCTGCTGGAAAAAGTCACCCATCGGTACATGATCACCGGAGTACTGATTATATCAAATTATACACACAACATTGGTTGGGCTAAGGATGTAAGTCCTGACTTCTTGTTTAGAGACTGTTGGAATTTGGACAGGGGGAAAAACAAACCAAGATTGAATCCCTGTAAGATGAATATGCTACTTGTCCAGAAACCATTAATGATCTACCCCAAGATGGGGAGGGACTTGGTCTAAAGAAACAGTTCAGTGATTTAGGATCCTCCTATACTCACAGCTACAGCTATATAGGCAAGTAGAATCTATAGTTGGAAGGGGGTTACTTCAATTTGGCTGGTACATCAATTATGGACTTACCTGGAGCATAATGCCTTGGCAATGATCATCTATGTGTTCATCACTCTGATAGATTACTACCATGGGTTTTCAGATGGCAGTCTTGGAAAGCTACCCAAAAACTGTAGTCCATGCAGAATGCAAAAGCCTGCCTGCAAGTGGATGGGAGCCTCTAGTCATCTTGTAGTAGCTTTCTAAATACAATTCAAGGTGCTATTTTTAAGCTATAAAATCTTTTTTGCATGGTTTCACAGCAGCCACAGACCACCTACTTAAGTTAAAACTGACTTTGTTTATTCATCCTGATGGGGAATACTGAGAGTTTCCCCATCACATGTGAGCTTAAAGGCAGGGATAGACAAGAGTATGATGCTTCTCTGAGTATGTCCCAATGTTAGCTCAGGAGTTCCCAACCATAAATTCTCTGACCGTTTTTTGTAGGGCACTTAAGACTATCCTATTTCACAATTCTCTAAATCTCAAATTGGGAGTGGATTTGCTGTTGCTGAATGTTGAAACCATATTTATGCTTTTATATAGCTTTGTAAATGGCCATGAATCTGGAATGTCATAAATAAATATGCCTTGTTTGAAATCCATGGGAATATCACTGTGTCAAGTAAATATTTGTAAGTTCATAACATTTTTTAAAATAAGGATTTTAAACAAAGATGATAGCCCAAGCACTTATTTTACATTCCTATGAAATAACAGATGCTTTCAGTCATGCTTTTTCCTTGCTCTTTTAAAGACATTCCTTTTTCCTTGAGTTTACTTTAAAAATATTTCTACTTACATGCTTTTAGAACAGAATTTATACTGTAGATCATTTCTGGATACTCTGCAATCCATGTTTGCCTGAATTAATGTTTTATGTGCAAAGGATTAAAGATAGTAAAGATAGATTTGAGTATAAGGAGAAGCAAAAAATGAAAAGTATAGGGTTTACATTCTTGTATTATGTATATTCTATTTGGCCCATTTTTCTAGGCCCCTTGAAAATTGTCTAAATAAAAGCTTTAGCAGAAAACAAAATTATTCTTATAGTAACAGTGTCCATGTTACAGACCCTATAAAATTAAAGCATGTCACTTATACACTCTTAAAGGACCAAGTTCTGGACTCAGTTAAATCTTAATTTAACCAGTTTAACTTATTTTAACTTAAATGTCAAAAACAGTCCATTTTATGTAGTTGTGATAGTGCACAAAATATTTTCTTCTGATAATTCTTGTTAAAAATAATGTGCGATTGAAATACTAATATAGAAGTTACTGAATTCACAAAATATACATTTATACAGTGACAAAGTGTTAGCATCCTAATTGTGGGGCAAAAATGTGGCATCTAAACAGGAGCCATTAATGAAGAAAATTTAACAGAAAAATAAGGTAATTATGTTAATCAACACCTGAATCAAAGTACGGAATAAAGTACTATACCTCACAACTGATATCATTTTAGAAGTTACTGTGGGCACAACTAAGAATTGTATCACTTATTTCTGTTGAGAATTTAATGCAGTTTTTTCAGAAATAATGGGAAAAATCTATAAAACAATGTATATTATTTTCTTTTTAGATTATTAGAAAAGCTCTCACTGAGGAAAAGCAAGTATCTACCAAAACATCTGCAGTGGATCTTGTGACTGAAACTGATCACTTGGTGGAAAATTTAATTGTTTCTGCATTGAAAGAAAAGTTTCCCTCTCACAGGTATGTCTGGCCATGGCATTATTCTACTGGTGATGTTTTAAATGAATGAAAATCATAATTATGTGAACAGAAGTGCTTACCAGATAATATTTGAATGAAACAAGCATGTTTCACCCGCAGAAATTTTCTGGAGAGTATAGATTAGTAATAGCCACCTATCAAATATAGCTCTGGATGTGTTAAGTTGCCACATAATGATCTGATTCTTAAACATACTGAGCCCCAATGAAATTAGATTTCATGTGCTCTCTGAACCTGGATCATAAACTGTGGTTAAGGTGGTTTGCACAAATGGTTTTTGGTGTGTGTGTGTGTGTGTGTGTGTTTAGTGCTCTTTAGCTGCTTCAGTTGTATGAACAAGTTTGCTAATTTTAGCCAGGATTCTAATCATTGTGATTAATTTTACTTCAAATTTTCAAACAAAAATTAAGAAGCAAGAATGAAATGCTTGATAAATGTGGTTCTTTCAACAGCTATCTCTACTACTCCAAGCTCTGCTTTCATCTGAGCATGCTGGTTGAAGAATTCTGGGAGTTGAAGTCCACACATCTTAAAGTTGCCAAGTTTGAAAAACATTGCCATAGATCAGGGTTTCAAACTCGCGGCCTGCAGGCCAGATGTGTCATACACTGGCCATGCCCATACCTGGTTTAGCAAAGAAGAGGAAAGTCACCATACATCACATGATGATGCCATGAGTTTGACACCCCTGCCATAGATGAAAGAATTCTCTAGGTTATGGCGGAAGATTTGAAAAGCTACATGTAGAAATGGTTTTCCAGCTACCATTCTTGTCAGCAATTGACTTTTTCTGCTACAAATGTCTCTTGAGTGTGCTAGGAAATTTGTAGAGATCAAATTCATTGACCCTAGGTCTGCATCAGATGAAAGCAAAGCCAGGAATAATGGAGATAAGCAATTGGAAGTGTCACCTTTTCCAACAGTTTCATTCTTGCTTCTTTAGGTTTGAAAATTTAAAGGAGAGCTATTAACAGGGTTAGAATTCCACACACCTTAAAGTTGTGAAGTTTGAAAAACACTGATTTATATTTATAGTAACTAACTTTATAAATGCGTGTTCAATAAATACATTTGACAACATTTTAAAATCTCTTGGTACAAATTCTCCACTCCATGGGCTTAATAGATAAGTGGGAACTTAGACATATTTTCAGAGTATTCTAAAATGGATGTATGCCAATTTTTGGCATTCTTGTTTTAATTTTCTTGTCTTTGTTGTCTTAAATCCAGATTTAAGGTTTCCTCTAAGGTTCCAGTGCTAGATGGTTACAGTCTAGACTTTTTTGGCAATTATTCATGTTTTGTTTTAGTTTTTTAATTATTGTTTATAACAGGGGTGGGCTGGGACTACAGTCCTATAAATTTCTGAAGAGCTGCAGGAAACTGCTTTTTATTCCTAACCTGAAAGCCTCCCCTCCCTCCAGCGCATTCTATGAAAGGAACTAAGAGCTAATTTTGCTTTAATTTGTTTTTTTTAAAGAACTGTACATAGTTCAAAGAAAAAGCCTGTGATTTATTTACCCTGTAAATGTTCTTCCAGCTGTCATCCAAATGAGGGATGTTGCAGGGTAAGATGAAGAAGCAATCACTGCATTTTTGTATGAAATATGTAGATTTCTTATTCATTAAGATCTTGGCATCTATATAAGAACTTTAAGTCTCTTACACCTTCTTGAGATCATTTGGTTACAATGTTTTAAATTTCTTTCATTTGAAGATATATGTAACAGAGAAAGTTTTTATGCCAATTCCTAGTATGCTGTTTAGGCAAACCTATTTTATGTAACAGTACATCTGCAACTGCTTCAAATGCACCTTTAATTCAAAAAAAATTTAATTTGAGTCTTTCTATACCAATGTTAGGTTTATTGCGGAAGAAGCTACTGCTGCTGGTTCAAAATGCATACTCAATGACAGTCCAACCTGGATTATTGATCCTGTTGATGGCACCTGCAATTTCGTACATAGGTAAAGACATGGTGAAAACCTTGCATCAAATGACACAAACCAGATTGTCAAGCATCTTTACATGCCTGAAGTATCAATGGAATTTCTGTATGTGTTGAATCCCTTCTTGTTTCTTAGAGTGTGATAAAATGTAGAAGGAGATTGATTTCCAGGAGGAAAGGACTACATTCCGGAGAAGCAAGAAGCAAGTGTGTGTGGAAGAAAGAGGCTGAAGACAGCCCCTCCATAATAGCTATGGAGTATATTGTGCATTCAAATAGTCTGGCAAGATTTTGTCTACAGGTGGGAAACAATAAAGAACTCACCTTGGAAGAATCACTATGTATCATTCTTGCTTTTGGCCTGACATGGAGCTTACAACCTATCCTTATGCATGTTTTGCCCCACCAAATTTGTACACAGGATTACATCAAATTTATTTGTAAAGTCCATACATATTAAAAATATTGTAATAGCATTCATTTAATATTTATACTACTATCGAACAGAAAAAATCATATCATTAATTTGACCTACTTCAGTAATTGCTATTCTTTTAACAAATTAGTTTGTGAATATTAAGTTGTCATATGATGGATCATCTTGAATCATTTTCTTTTGGAGGGAATTTTCATTAGTCTGCAATCTTTGGTTCATGAAATACTTCATAATGGAATGTATTAGTTATGGAAGGAAAAATATTTATTTTCTCAAGTTATAAGGTGGCAGCAGTTGTTAGGAAATGACACTTGAACTCTAACATTTATTTTAGAAAAGCAGCTGCTGCTCTCTTAGTCTATTCCTGGTGCAACAATGTCCTGTGAAGGCAGCAGGAAATAGGAACAGCAGCTAATTAGCTCCATAGATTCCTAAGATTTAAAGACTGGATCAGGATGCAAATCAGTTTTCTTACGATAAAAGTATATAAAAAGTTAGAATTTAATCTCTAAATATAAAAAAGTAAGATTTCTCACCTGAGAACCAATGAACACATGCTATCACAATGTTGATATGGTAAAAGTCATTGTTCAGAAAATGTATTAACAAATATAATATATATTTACACAGGTTTCCAACTGTAGCTGTTAGCATTGGATTTGCTGTCAACCAAGAGGTATAAAATAATGTTCTGTAAGTTGGATAGGCTGTAGTGGCAGCTGTTAAAAATTGTATGTGGGGGGAAACGGATTTAGTAAATATACCTGAATAAATTTTATGCAACACTTTTCTAATTTATCATGTGATATTTGTGGAAATATAGGTTTCAGTGCATAAACCTATAAAGTATCCTCTAACCTAAACCATTTTCCTTACATTAAATTGCAATCAATGGAATATACTTGTAAAGTATATGCATTTAGGAATGGGCATAGCATTTAAGCAGATGATCAATTAATCAGTCAAATTGGTTTATTACAATCATAGACCAGCAGTGCTGTCTATCCATTAAATCACAGGATTAATAATTATCTGTATTGTTCTCTATCTTCTCATGTTAGAAACAATGTTTATAGTCAGTATATGGCTTTTATACTCTTCTTTTAGAACAGGTGATCTGTGGAACTGGATTCCCTACAAAAAATAACAAGTGCTCTTTCTCCTTACTTCAATTTGGCAACTTTGCTTGGCTGCCATCCACCCTTGCTGCTAGACAATGATGAAAGCCATAAAAAGGTTGCGGTAGCAAAAATGTTGGATCATGCAAATTTTAGAAGCATAATTACCCTTCCTGTTAGTTCTGTAAATTGACAATTGCTTTGGGATAAATTACATATGATACGTCTTGATAGAAGGTGATAGGCACATAAGTGATTATGCTTGCAGTAACTACTCTGCAGAAGATGTTTCTTGTATTTCTCATTTAGTAACTGTGATATAAAAATTAGCCATTATATAAGGGGATGTTATATTTAATTTCCTATAGTTTTTATCATAAGGAATATTTGGAGTAATCAAATACTGTAAACTAAAATCTTATTCAGTTAAAAGAGATTTGTTTATATTGATATAATGCAAATTGCATTCATGTTCTTTTTCTTTTCTTAAAACCTAAAGCTTGAATTTGGTGTAATTTATCACTGCATTGAAGAACGATTATACACTGGTAGAAGAGGTCAAGGGTCATATTGTAATGGCAAAAGGCTTCAGGTGTCAAAAGTGACAGGTTGGTTTAGATTTTGTAAAAACTAAAATTTATGCATATATATTATAGAGTTGTCACTAATTTTAGATAAAATAAATGTTATCTTCTAGGTAATTTTTCTTAATTTAGGTTAATAATATTTTTGCTACATCACTATAAGTTCAGCTCCCCTAAAATTAAATTCTATTTAATCCTATTGCTAACTGTCTGGGCATCCAGAGTGGGGGATGGAGGGCAAGTGACAAATCATGGGTTGTGACCTCATGATATAGAAACTGCAACTTATACTTTTGCATTAGGCACTGGGACACAAGTACATATGGAGGATTCTCTTATTGATGTCACCGTGCACTGTTGTAGTCTCAGTTTGCTATGGATGCCTTCAGCTGGGCCTATCTTAAGTGGCAGACAAGTGAGCCAAAATTAGCTCAAATATGACAGAGCTGAAAATGTCTGCTTACAGTTGGATCGAACTGCTTAAAACTCTCCTATCAGATGCTAAGGTTGCTGCAAGAACATTATGAAAAGCAGGCAGTATTGGTTGGGAGATATAGTATAAAACCAGAGTTGAACTGCCAGAGCAAACTGTCCTTTAATGTTCACAACCTCTTGTCTTATTCATGTAAAAATTTAAGAGCATAATTACTAATTTATGGTGGTCTTGTAAGGATGAATTAGAAGACATTCCTGTTCTCCCAGGCATTTATGCATTAATTTGTTCCACATTTTGCATTTTACTGGCATATGTACATATGTAAATACAGATAGTCAACTTACAACAGTTAGTGACTGTTCAAAGTTACAACAGTACTGAAAAAAAGTGACTTATTTCAATTTTTCACACTTACAACTGTTGCAGTATCCCCATTGTCACATGATCAACATTCAGATGTTTGGCAAGTGATTCATATTTATGACAGTTGCAGGGTCCTGGGGTTATGTGATCCCCTTTTGCGACCTTCTGACAAGCAAAGTCAGTTGGGAATCCAGATTCACTTAACAACCATGTTACTAACTTAACAAATGCAGTGATTCACTTAACAACTGTGGCAAGAAAAGTTGCAAACTCACTTACATTTTTCACTTAGCAACATACATTTTGGGTCTCAATTGTGGTCATTACTCGAGGACTACCTGTACATACAAACAAATTGGTTTGGTTTGGTTTGAATAGCTTAAATCACTTTGCAATCTGTCTAGAGGCCTCCCATTATTGAGTGCAATAACATCTAATATTGTAAATTGTATATGCATGCTAGTAAACAAAATTTTCAAAACTTTCAATATTTCAATCACTTTCAATTCAGTGATTCACCCTAAAGTATTTCTAGAATAGCACTGGATATTGTACAAAAGTTTACTAAGCTATTGTGTTATCTCACCTTTCTTTCTCAAAAATACATATAATTTGCATCTGAAATTCCCACTCTTTTTTATTTTTATTGCACATTCTAAAATTAAATCACATGGCCTTTGATTCTCAGAACTTCAAGTTTTCAAGTCCAAGTAAAAACCTTGGGTTAGACTTGGGTGGTCAAATATTGGTAACTTTTGGATTTATTGTGGATTTTTTGTGATATATAATGTGATAAAGATTTATTTTTCAATCAATTCTAGAATGGCAATGAAAGGATTGGTAGTCCTTGTTAATAACTGGGACTAGCAATGGTTGATAAATCAACAGTCACTAAATGAAATCAAGATTGCTAATTATTTTCTTCAGTTTTCCTTTGCTTTATAGATCTGCAAATGTCATAAATGTGGGAAGTGGTCATAAAGTTACTTTTTCAACACAATTGCAATTGTGAACAGTTATTAAATGAGGCAGTCATTAAACAAGGACTACCTGTAATGTTAAGCAGATTTATTTTATTTAGGCTTTTTTAGTTTTCTTCAGCAGAATTTGTTTGGATTTTTGGATAGGAGACCACTATGAAATGATATGCTATAGATTAGATTATGAAATTAAAAAAAACCTCATACCAAAAGAAAACAATAGAGAGATTGGTTTCAGATTGCAACCAAGAAAACAATGTAGACATGTCCATTTAATCAGCAGGAATTTAGTTTGACTCCCATGAAATTGTACTATTAGTATGGTTGTAAATTTATTTACTTTAAATGTTAACATAAATGAAATCACGTTTAGTGTCCTTTTTTGCTATTTGGACTCTGATACGCCATTCAAAGATCAGCTGTGAATTTTGCCTCTAAAAAGACTACTTGAAAATGATTTGTGCATCCATAAATGTAGAACTTTATAAAAGAAATTAGAGTCAATTGTTGCTTTAGTATACATCTATCATTTTTCTTGCAGATATCACAAAATCCTTGATTTTAACTGAGATTGGTCCAAAGCGAGACCCTGACACTCTGAAAGTCTTTCTTAGTAACATGGAACGACTGCTAAAGGCACAGGCACATGGGTAATTCTGTTTCCTGTAAAATTAATAAATTTAATAACAAGAAAATTGTTAATATAATATTTAGGTTAAGTACTGCCATCAGAAATCCAGTCAACCAAATCAACAGTTTCTTTGGTATTCAAATGCAAATATGCATTGTGCCATCACTAGCGTCCCTCATGTATCAAGATAATTCTACCCCTGAAATATATCAGCAGTAGCACCATCACAGTCTTCTTGTTTGCACTGAATTCTTGAATTCCATCACAAAAATAAGCTACATTAGGCTATAAAATGTATTTAATGCATGCTTCCCTCTTCATCTTTATTGCACTTAGCTCTTTAAGGAAAGTGTTTTCTGTGTAGAATATCATATTCATACTGGACATCAAGGATAAAATCTTTAAAACAAGTAAAAATGTTGAATCCAATATTTGGAAATGTGTGTCACTGTACAATCACTTCCTTATGAGCAAAGCTAGGCTTTAATGTTATTTGCAATTTTTCAACATTAATTGCAGGGTCCGTGTTATTGGGAGTGCTACTTTGGCACTCTGCCATTTAGCATCTGGGGCTGCAGATGCATATTATCAGTTTGGCTTGCATTGTTGGGATCTGGCAGCAGCTACTGTTATTATCAGGGAGGCAGGTGGAGTTGTGATAGATACATCAGGTAAGCAAATATATTTTAAGAAGGATCAAGTCTGAGTTGCATGTGATACCACTCCTTCAAATTCAAAAGTGTTTAATTTTTTTGCCACAATCTCATTCTAGATTTTCCTGGAAGTCCAATCTTTAGGAAAGAATGTTCAGAAAAGTGTGAAGCCATATTGGGGAGTGGGCCTTAGAAATGGGGAAGGAAGGAAGCTAACTTATGCATGAAAGCCAGTCTGTATTCTAAGGGTTTAATGTACAATTTTAAAAGTTTGCAAATGCTGTGCTTCTTATTGTACAGTTGCAATTACTAATGGCTTATTGTATTATTATGATGTGAAACTCAAGTTGGCTCAAAGCAAGACTTCCCATATGTATCCCAAAAGTGTTTTGGGTGATGTCAAGATGGACTTTAGGATAGGAAATGTCTGTCTTTGAGCCAGCCTTTGTTGCATTCATACTAGTTCTCCACCTTCTTCTGGAAAGAGAAAAAAAAAGACCAATCAACACTCAAAATAAACATTTGGTGTTTTCCAAGCACTGCTAGGGAGCATAGCTAAAGGGGAGGGAGAAGGAAAAAGAATAGGTTAAAAAAAAGGGAACAGTTAACATGAAACTTTACATATCAGAAAAGTTTAGTAATGTTCTTCCTATATACATATCCCAGTTAAATGCACATAATGGACTATACAAGAAATAATTTGTGTCTTCATCACAAAAGAAACATCTAAGCTATTTTTCAACAAATTTTTCTCCTAGGTGGACCTCTAGATCTGATGTCATGTCGAGTAATAGCAGCAGGTACACAGGAGATGGCCTCATTCATCGCTCAGGAAATACAGACTATTCACTATGGACGTGATGATGATAATTGACCAGGCATCCATCTAAAACAATATGAAATCTGGCCTTTTGGAAATATTTCACTTCTTTTAAGATGACTTTTAGAAACTATTATTTGTTTCTTGTACAGTTTGTAAATCAAGCATATTATAAAAACAGTTGCATTTTAGGAAGGTGAAAGAGATGTATTTGGTTGTGTGTGTGTGTGCGTATGCGTGTGTTTGGGACCTTTCCCTCTTTTTAATGAGAATATTTTTCAGTTATTGTTTTTTTAATGTTAAAGCTCTTTGAGGCTGTAATAGAAGTGGAGATGTTTCTGGTTTCACATAGAATGAGAAATAAACTTTATGTTTCAGATCTCAGGAATTTAATTTTTTTTTGTTCCATGGCAAGGAACAAGTAGTGCCTCAAGTGCCCAAATCCAAAAATACTTGAGTGAAATTACTATTTTTTTCTAAATTTAAAACAGACCTACTGAGCAGCTCTTGAGATAGATACATTTATTTATATGGTGCACACAAGCATGATGATGGTACATATTCTTAGAAATATGCATTTTACCCTTGGATAAGTAAACAGGTAGTAAACGAGCTGACTAAGGAATAGAAAAAAAACTTTTTGAAACATTCAAATATTCTTTAGCTTGATTCAAACCTTAGACTATAACAACATGTTTTTAAAATTAACATGTAAGTTTCACTAAGAGGCTACTGTTCACAAACGTTTCTTACTAAGCATATAGGTAGCCTGAAACCTAGTGTATAATCAGTGGTAATTATGTGAATGGAGCAATATATTTTTTGACCACTGCTGGATATCAAATGTCCAAGTTATATTTCTTGGTGTCTTCAAAGATACATCCATGTAATTTTCTTGATAACAATACAGAAGTGATTTTCTATTGCCTTCTTTCAGGATAGTATGCTGACTCTGTAAATCGCTTAGCAGGGCTGTAAAGCACTGTGAAGCTGTATATAAGTCTAAGTGCTATTGATATAGTGTTGCATTTGTTTTTGTTTTTTTTTACTTCTCAGTCTAATCTAATTCTCAGTCTAATCTAAAGTCCTGATATTTTCAGGTGGTTTTCCTCTGCAATCTTAATTAGGCCCACCTCCGCTTAGATTTCAAACCCAGGCAGGTGCTATTATGTGCTGAAATGGCTATTGTGTATCCTGGAATGATTATTGTGGATAAAATTAATCTATCAAAGAAATTCAATATTAGCAGAGAGATTCCTGCAATGTTGAGTTAGTATTCTTTGAAAAGTGCTTTGTAGTTTATCCTGTGGAACAGAACTGAAAAGAAATATCTCACTATTATACCAAAATTGTGGCTGGATATGTTGCAAGAACTATCGTTTTCTTGGGTGGAAATGGGCATGACTTGGGCTGAGTTTTCATAAGCAGCACATAAGGTGGCAAACTTTTAGAACTTTGGTTTACATAATGAAATGTTGCATGGTATTTCCAAATAAATGCCTAAGAAATAGAAATTACAATGAAAGGGATCCTGCCCTAATCTTTTCACTGGCCTATTGTTTTCTATGCTTGAGTATTATAAATTGTTATGATAAACTCTTATGAGCCCCCTCTTGGCATTCCAACTAATACAATATAGGAATAGTTTACTATCCTTCATTGTCAAAATTAGCCTTTAGATTTTTGTGAATTAAAGTTATTGACAATGACTGTATGGATTAAGTGTTGGAATTGATAATCCATATTCTGTCCAAATGCTAGAACAGGGATGTCAAACTCACATTGTCACAAGACATATCACAACTTTTTCCCCCTTTGCTAAACTGGGGTGTGGGCGTGGCCAGTGCATGATGCATCCAGCCCACAGGCTGCAAGTTTGATACCCCTGTGCTAGAATATTACATTGGCCATTGTGTACCTTGTTTTCTTAATATCTTTCAGTCCTAAATGCAATGGAGATAAATGGCATTCATGATACTTCTAAATAAATACGTTTTTATGAATTTAATTTAAACCTGAGTCAGTTAACCCTGTATGTATGAAGCTAAGAATTTGGCCCATTTTCTTAAACATTGAAAATATATTTTCTGAGAGGTTTTAAAAATTGGATAGATTCTCTAGTTTAAAAAAGGTGTATAGTGGATTGGATCCAAATTTAATTCTAAGAATAGACCTATTAAAGCAATAGGACCTTATTTAAATACATGTTTGAAATAAAGGATTTGCAGCTGACTAGTTTTTGTAGCTGCTGTAGAATTTGATGATAATTATTAAAGAAACCACTGAATAAGAAATTATTCCACTATTCAACCATATTACCAAAAATTTGCCTCCCTGGAATTAATCTTTGTGTGCAAAAGTTCATCAAAGGTTTAACTGTGTGATGAGAACTTTTGTTACTCATTGTTATGTTACAATAGCAGTTGCCAATGAATCACTTCTTTCCTTCTGTGCCACTAATGTGCTGTCTGTATGAATAGTCTCTTTTTCCATATTAAAGAGCTTTGTGGTTTGAGTACTTAAGAAATGTGGTATAACTTAAAAAATGAAATTTTGAAGATAATGTGTATAATAAAGCATGTATTGTGCAGTTAAACCAAAAGGACCTAAGAGTGCAGGTGAAAAACTACTAAAAACAAAAGCCATCAGAGATCATTAATTCTACGTCAGTAAATTTATATCAACTTCTTTGGTGACAGATGTCTTTCTTCACTTACCAACTGCATAATAGTGAAGAAAACATGAGCATTTTCCTTCCATTTTTCCTTACGAACAGAAAATTCCTGCCACTTAATTTCTTTCCTGTCTGTAGTCATCAAGATACAGTTAAAAATCAGACAAACTTAATAACTGGAACATTAAATGAACTGACACATTAAGAAGTAATAATAAGAGATTAGGACAGGATCATAAAATATGATAAACTGCCATTGCACAAATGTTTTAAAACGATAGCGTATGTACTTTTATGCACTGTTGATTTTATAATAGCATTTCTATAACACTTTGGAATGTTCAAAAGCACTTCCTCAATATCACTTACAAACCTTATGCAAAGATATTCCTCCCATATTCCCCCTCTATAACAAAACAAAACAGGATTAGAGTATAATCTGCCTAATGAGTAAATTAGTGGCAGGTACAAGATTCAAACAGAATTTGTTCTTAGTAACATAGGGGCTAAACTGTATGTGATGCTACATCTGTAATCTTGTGCACATTACTTGGGTTAAGAATCAGAATGATGCAAAATATGATCTGAAGCTACATGCCCATTTTTTCTTTAGTTACAAATGCAATGAGGAAAAATATTTTAAATTTGTGAAAAAGATACATGCCTTTATTGTATCAGTAATTATTGAAGACTAATTCCCAAAACTTTACGCATTGATAGAATATAGGCACCAGATTTAGATTTGATTATGATCCATATTAACTGTCCCATTATCCCTTTTAAAAAGCGGTCTTGTGGGTAGCAATCTGAATATAAATCATTGAAATTAGGTTTTTGTTCCTATTCTGTAGATCAAAAGGAACATACCTGGTTGTGAACTTTCTTCACAGAAGCTAATATTAAAGTCCATAACAATCTAAAGGAGTAATTTGTCTGAGGCAAATCTGGGTGAAAAATATTAACTTACCCATGTACCAGAGTTGCATTTTTAAAAAAATTACTAATATGAGGGCATAAAATAAGGATTTCACATTTAGTGTTCTTAATTTTCCCACCCTTCATTTTACAATACAATAGTTTCTAGGAAGTTACTAGCTTAGCCATTATTTTCTTATATATGCTTTATAACAGGGCAGATAACCTAAGCCTTGTAGGCTAATTTCCATTTTTTGTGCAATGGATCAGATCAGACGTCTAAGAAGAAACCCCTCCCCCCAAAAGGCGATAGTGTGTAAAAAAAAGTGAATGTCCTTACCTACTTTGGGTTCTTGTCACAGCCCCCTACTGTTTATCCCTGAGTAAATGTATGGTCTCTTGAAAAACAAGAGTGCCTACCTGTACTTTACAGAAAAGCTTTAGGTGGAAAAATACATACAGCAGAAATTACTTGGCTATCAAGTTGGTAAGGTGACCTATTGAGTATTTTGCATGTATAAGGTATTCAAGAGCTGTACAGTCATGAGTTTTTGTGCATCTATTGCAAGAACTCTCAAACTTAACTGGTTTATGGTGATTATATATACCTTATGGGCCATTTGATGTTATGTTCTTGTTCAGTTACAAACTGTATTACTGGTTGTCTGCTATTAATCTGGACATTTCTACCTCATAGAGGGCTATGAGGAATAATGTGTAATTATTATTCAGTAGACTAAAAGTTGTTTCCAATGAATAAAGAACTACATCATGATATCTAGAATTCTTATTAATGTATGTTTGTCAAAACAGCTTCATTTTCCAATAAAACCAAGAGGCAAATGTATATTATCCAACTGTTTTTCTGTGGTTTTTTCAACTTGAGAGAAATTGTATAGAGGCCTGATCCAGATGTGTGGGGGAGTTTATCCACTTTCCTCAGTCCCTTTGTTCAGAAGAATCCTGCCTCACAAAAATGTAATTAAAAAAACCTCAATAGCATATAGTACATTATTTTTTCTAAAGAAAGAAGTAAAAGTAGACAAAGCATTAGAAATTAAGGTCAGGATATGGCCAACATGTACTTTCATTCTAAAGAAGAAAGGGCAGCTATATGTATTGTATAGTTTAGCCAGGATTAGCCAAGTTGCCATCTTTGGAAAACAATAGCCTAGGTGTAGGCAAGCCTATATTCTATAACACGTGGAACTACTCAGCTTCTATAGCACCATGATTTTCTTCCCAGTAGGACTGCAAGCGGGGGGGGGGGGGGATAGAAATAAAAATATTAAATATTTCACAATCAAGTCTGAGATTATCTGATGTTTAAGTTATTTTTCTCCTACAGGATTGGTTTTTTACCATTATGTTTACTATCACAATGTCGATTGCTTCCATTATTTGTTTTTAATTCTTGTAAGCCATCCAGAGTCATTTGGATGTGGGCATCCATGCAAACTGAAATGATAGATTACAATTCTTTTCTATCTGTCTATTTAAATAGATCAGGATAAATTTGATAACCCTTAATTTACTTGTCAAGGCTAACTTCTTAAATACTGTATCAGAAATCTTATAAATAAATGAGGTATGGGAAACTTGACATATTTTAAAAATAAAATGCATTGATAAATACATGCATTATTCAAAAATAAGTCTTGCCAAATCAACTTTTTTAGTTTAGTTGGGTGAATCATAGTGTGTTCAGGAAATAGCATTACTTCACCTTCACCTAGTTCTGACTGATACCTTGCCTCCATTTTGGCTTTGCCTTAAACTGTCCAGCACGCCATTAGATCTAGGATTTCTAAGATCCTAAACTTCATGGAAAGCTATAGTGATATACAAGTGAAAGTGGGTACCTCTTCTCTCCAGACCTTCTCAGCGGTTGGAAAGAAAAATAAGCATAGTGGAAGGGTCAAAAGGATGTAAGGATAGTGTTGGTACACAGGTACTTTCTAGACATTTTTATTCCCCTGCATTAATCAAGAATGTCTGAAGCAAAGGTTGGCTTCAAAATTTTTTAGCAAGGCGCTGTGCCCAGTTGCTGGGTGTGTGTGGCCTAGTCAGCCTCCTGCAGCACGGCAGGGGAGGGTATTTTTCCCCTTCCCGAGCTCTGGGGGCTTTTTTCGACCCTCCGGGAGGGCAAAGATATGCCTTCCCAGGCTCCACTGGAGCCCAGAAACAGGCCTCTGACCTTCCAGTAGGTCCATTTTTCATCCTCCCCAAGCCTCTATGCTCGCCCTACACTTACCTATATCCAAAATGGGCCATGTGGGGAGGGGAGGACAGCCAGGAGTGTGATTTGTGGGTTCTTCGAACTGCACAGAATCTTAGCTAGAGGTTCTCCCGAACCCCTGCAAACCCCCAGCAGCCCACCCCTAAAGAGTAAGGATTTATGAAGTGTGTGTGTGTATGTGTGTGTGTGTGTATAAATTTTCAGCAAAGCATTTGACAGTCTCTCAAAATTTTGTTGACAAGAGTAAATGTGACTCAGTTGATCCTGTTTGACAGATCCAGATTGGTTGAATAACATCTATTAACAGCTCTGGGTCAATGTGGAAGAAATCAACACAGGAAGTACAATGTCCTTTAGATGTTTAGAGTTTATCATAAACTGAGTTTGCAGTGCCATGCTATTGTGAAACAGTTCATGTAATTTTATACAGCAGAAGCAGTAGTATAAGAGCATGAGAACAGTTCTAAATGCTACTCAGGTCATACATACTGTGTCAGCTCTCTGTATCATAGTTCAAGAAACTAATTATGTTGAATGTGCAGCCTGAGGAAGGGGTTTTATCATTCACTTAAAGTATAAGACCTAGCATATCCATGCAGATCTGGAATGCAGTAACTTTAGCCTGAAGATTTGGAGAACTGTTGCCATTATGTGTCAATAATAATGCTCTATGCGGATCAGCTGTCCATATAAGGTGGTTCTTTTATGGTCTTCAGAGAAGCAAGTGACAGAACAAACCAAGTTCTTCAAAACCTGGTTTGAAAGTGTTGCTTATGTGTAACAGGCAAAACTTGGGGAAAGGGTGAGGGAATGATAGCAGTATTTTAAGTATGTAAAATATGAATGGTGGTTAAGAGTTTTGTTTTCTGGAATCAAAAATCAGATATAACCCTTCACTGGAGAAGTTAAATACGAAATATTGAAAGAATGATCGTGGTAAAGCCCTGTTTTTTTCTTGCAGCATTATACAGATATAAAAGGTGAAGGGAAAAATGCCTTCCGATTATACATTTGTAGATCACGGACTGCAAAAAAGATCCAATGGGCCTTGTGCCAATAAAAGCATCGGGCACCACCCAAACGAAGATAAGCACAGGCTCTGAAATCACTTCCTTTTTGCGTGCTGGATTTCTCTCCCCTCTTTCGCCTCCGATCAATGGGCGGTTCTGCTGCGTAAAGGACAAGGAGGGCGGGGCGCCCTTGTTCATAAGGAGTAGCGGAGGGACCCAGAGGTGAGGAGGAACAGTAGCCGACCATGGCTGTGGAAAGCGCTCGGGATTACGCGGCGGTTATGTTCCGGTAAGTACAGCCACCCTACCGCTTAAGCCGGCAACCATCCGGTTTGTGGAACGGGGTGCGCGGTTATCTTAGTTACCAAGGCAACCTGTCGGGTTGGTTTTTTATCCCCCTGCATTTGAACTCGCCTCCCTGGCCGCCTTCCCATAGCATTGAATTTTCTGGTCAGAGAAGCACCTTTTTCTCGCATTTCTCTGTTGCAGGGCGCCACATCTCTCCGCCTACGACTCAGCCTTGACTGCAGCTTTGGTCCTCAGTCCGGGCTCCATCGACTGGTGGTCTTGTAACTAGGCGCTTCCCGGCTCCCGATACTCTTAGTAGCTTCGTCGCCCCCTCGTTAGCTAGTTAATGGAGAAGCGAATGGGGGAGACTCCGAGTGTCGTCGCCCTAAGAGGAGCTCAGCTCCACGGGGGAAAGAAACCTACCTTGCTCCCTCCCTGTGTCTGTATACTCATCTCACCCACTGTTTACTCTGTGGGGAAAAAGGAGTAGGTAGCTTGTAGCGCTTCGCTGCCTTATAGTGACTTAAGGTATTGCTAAAGTAAAATGGCTTGTTGCAGTGGCTCCCCTAGCTCAGGGGTCAGCAATCCGAGGTTCTGGAGCCGCATGTGGCTCTTTCATCACTCTGCTGCAGCTCCCTGTTGTCAGTTGGAACAGGTAGAGGAAAAAACTCTATGGTGGAGAAACCGGACTTCCAGTCGGCTCCAGAATTGAAGGGGGAAGACCTTTGTGACTCTTTGAGTGTTTAAGGTTGCCAACCCCTGCCCTGTAAAATTGCACTTTCATCTGTACTCCAGAAAAAACTGTCCAGTTCTTGGCAGAAGCTAGAAAGCATGGTATATTTGGGAAGCCTTCTTTTTCTTTATTGAAATGGGATTCTGAGCCAAATGTTGAGTTTTTAACTGTTAAGCCATTTAGTATAAACCAAAGCACCAAAGTTAGGGTTCATGCCAATGTGTTATAGGAACCCAGACACTTTTGTTAATCTAACTAATCCTAACTAGGTCAAGTGTTAATCAGCCACTTTTGGTAAAAGAAAGTTGAAACAAGGAAAGAGAAAATACAAAGCTTGTGGAGAAAAAGTGTGGGGTAGAAGTGTAAGAAAAATAAGAGTGGTGTGTTGGACAAACATACATTGAATTCACTAGACAAGTGGGTCTCAACCTGTGGGTCGGGACCCCTTTGGGGGTCAAACTACCCTTTCACAGGGGTCGCCTAAGACCATTGGAAAACACATATTTTTGAGAAAAAAATATGG